>NW_004524637.1:12592961-12614067 GCF_000260255.1 Octodon degus
TATATATATTCTGATACACTACAAAGAGATTCCAGTAGGATTTTTTGGTTACAGAACTACTTCAGGATGTACCTCAAACAGAAGGAAATTAGACACCACAGGAAGCACAACACACGAGATCCTCTCCCACCTCTCTACAAAATTTGTAGAGAGGGGTATTTATTGGATAAGAAAAGTGGTAATCAGGCAGTGTAAGAAAGGCATTCTGGGAGAAGCCTGAGTGCAGTTCTGCCTCAGACAGAATGCCCAGCGTCCACTTTTCTGTCTTCTGTACAATGTGAAGACTCTGAGCAGCGTGCAGAGGTGCACCCCCACCTCTGATCCTGTGAGAGTGCACCTCGAGCACCTCGCCTGAACTGGTATTCGATGGTGACCTGGAACTGTGACAAGGAGCACTGCTAGTGTAACTTGGAGAGCTGTGATAGAGTAGCAAAAGAAAGCTTTTTTAGTTTTTATTTCCAACTTGTGACATTATTGCCAGCCCTCCAGGAATTTTTTCCAAGAATTTCCAGTGTAACTACCCCACTTCTTTTTTCTTCAAATCCCTTAAAACTCTCTTTGCTCCTTATTTGCTGCTAACTCTTTCACTTCGGCTAATTTCCTTCTTCCTCGTTCCCTAACCCTTATTTTTCATTTGATACTACTCTCTTCTTCTTTATTCTGTTTTCATCTCGTGTGCCTCATCTATAAGTTGAACAGCTCCATTAGGTCCCAGAGAACTTTATTTAATTTCCCACATATCTGTTGAACTCTTTTTTTTTTTTTTTTTTTTTTTTGCGGAACCGGGGATTGAACTCAGGCCCTTGCGCTTGCCAGGGAAGCACTAATTCCACTGAGCCATCTCCCCGGCCCTCTGTTGAACTCTTAACCTCCAATAGTAAGTAGACAGTGTCCTGTTTTATATCTAGATGGCTCCCCAAAACCCTGTGTGCTCACAGGTGGGCCCTTTGCCAAGTGACTGGATTTGGGGGTTTATAGGTGACTTGATATTAGTGGGGAGGGCTCAGCTGGCAGAGCTGATCACTGGGTGTGACTCAGAAGGGTTTCTCTCCCTTCTGGGATCCTCCCTTCCCTCTCTGCTTCCTATCTGCCATGCCCCACATAGCTCTCCACTTCCATGGCTCTTTGCCATGCCACTCTGCCTTGGAGCCATCAGACTGGGGACTGAAACATCTACAAATTGTCAGCCAGGATAAATGTCCCCTCCTTTAAGTAGTGAGTCTCAGATATGGTATCTCAGTGACAAGGAGAGGGACTAAGATAGACAGAAAAAGGCAAGAATCTGAGAGTTCACCTGGACTCAATTTTTGCTACTTCATGTACTGCTGCTAGGGCTTTCACCACGCTACTTGCCTGCTATATTTCATATCATCTCACTTGCAACATGAAGACAATAGTGACACCTAATCCATAAAGTTGTGAAGATTAACACGGGGGCTCCTTAACTGTAAGAAACTGATAGTCTAGAGGTGTTTCAGAAGGTCAGTCCATTAGTCCAAGAAGATACAAGATGAAATGAGCATCATATGGAGAGATGGTTCATAGCTTGAAAAGAACCTGTTAATTAATTGCAAGAAAATCTAGGTAAGACCCAATTGAATGAGTGCTAATTCTGCCATTGAAACAGATGTATCAACTTAATCCTTAAATGTTTGGCTAGGCCAGGCAGGAACTGATAAGCTTGAAGAAACATGGAAGTTATAGCTAATGTGGAATTGGGATATGAAGACCCTTAATCTGATACAATCACAGTCTTTGAAGATAAATGGTCTGAAGATAAATCTAAACAGTGCCAAACTTGCACCCTGAACAAAAGGTCTGAGAGAGCCAGGGAGATAGCTCAATGGTCTAAGCACCTATCTGGCAAGCACAAGGACCCGGTTCAATCCCAGGTACTGTATGTCATGCCAGCCCTACCCCACCTCTGGGCGCGCTGAGTAGGCCATCAAAACCAGGCCTGGTCGTGGATACCTGTAATCCCAGTGGTGGGGAGGCTGAGACAGGAGTATCACTACTAGTCTGAGCTGTATAGCAAGACACTGTAGCAAATATATAAATTTAAAAAAAAAAGTCTGAGGACAAAGTAGTGCCATTTCATTTACATTTTTTTGTGTGGCTTATTGAGAAAGTACTACAGGTAGTTTTCTTGGCATCAAGTTGGCTTCAATAAATCCTGCAGTTTCGTTCTTTTTCTTTGAAAATGTGGTGGGTTTGTAGCTACTATGTGATTTGTGAAATAATGGATAAAAAATTCAGAAGAAATTCTATGATTATAGCTACTGTATGCTAAAGTAGAGAAGGAACATTTTACATAATCAGTATTAAATCACTTTCTTTTAATCATGGATCATAGCCTGTAAGTTCTCTTTACTTAAACTGAGGCTTTGCAATTTATTAAATGGCTCTAAGCTGTGGGTGTTGTCATTTTAGCTTGGAGGAATTAAGCCCTTAGGTAAAACTGATATCACAAAGGTGGAAACATGCACTTCACTTTCGATGACAGGCAGACTTCCTAATACTCTTTCTTAGGAACACAGAGCTGACACTGAACATAAAAGCCGCCACCTGTACCACACCCTCATAGTAAGTACAGACAGCTTGCAGTCAGCCTACTAATCCCTTCTCACTGCGAAGTCAGCTACTGTTTATTTAGGAAATGAAGAAATTTCTGAAATTCAGGATGTGAACCTGGTATGCTGCTTCCTCACATTCAATTTCCTCTCTCTTCTCTGGTTCCTGTTTGTGGTGGGGTGCTGACGAATGAAACCTTTAAAGATGTCTGTGTCCAAATGCCACGCAGGGGGACGCTTATTATCTTGGCTGTGGCTTAGCTCTGGAGGTCCTGCCTCATACAAATTTCCAGGCCAGTCAAGCACTTACATAGCAAAGTTTTAACACAGTTGTGAAAAAGCTGGCTCCTGTCTTGCTATCATATTGTTCTTGGTATGAATGACCATTGAAAAAAGAAATGATACCTAAATAAGACACTGATCTATTCCACAGTAAAACTGTATTTCTATAACAAAAACAAAGAAAGGAAAGAACATGAAGTTTTTAAAGTACCACTCTATTTCCTTTTTTCATTTTATACATTGAATTGGATACATGTTTGAGGGTTGATATAATATGGCCTCATTTTTACAACAGAGAAAAAAAAAGGCACAGAGGTTCATTGATATCTCTTAAGCCAATTACTGGATGAAATCTGGGTTAGAAGATTAATATTTAGCCTCAAAGTTAGGAAGTAGCCAGACCTCGACATCCTCATTTGGTTGTTAAAGAAAAGGTCAGTTTTACTGAAGGAACATATTTGAGGACGCTGGGAAGATCGTCCCAGCATGGCAGACTCTGCTCATGTTCAAGAACGTCAAGCAAAGATCCACAAGTAAGTGACCTCAATCTACAACAGCCATCATTTTCTGTAGTATACATGCTTGATCTTAGCCACAAGGCTGAGAGGCAATTTTCTGCAGGATACAGAAGAAAATTTATGGATGAACATTTCCACTTAGGAGTAGGTATAACTATTTAATTTCCAAAAAGGAAAGCATCGTGTGGTTAAGATTTTTTTCTGTGAGTGTTTTTAAAGCAACAAAGCCATCAAGACTTGAATATGATTACGAGGAGGTAATTACTACCTGTGGAACAGCAAGCACAGACACATTTTTATGGCAGATTTAGACACTGTCTGATATTAAGGATTCACATCTCAAAAACAATTTTGTGTAGTTTATGGGTCAGACTGACCTGCGCAGGCGCAATATTCACAGGAGTCAGAGATCAAAAATAGACTTACAAGGAAGTAGGAAACAGCTTAGAAACTGTTATGATCAAGGGAAACATGTAACTCTGAATCTCAAAGAGATCTGCATAGAATGCTAAGCATGGCTTTTTTACATACAACAGATGGTGAAAAGTTCAGACTGGGGATTCCAACACAGAATTACCATCTTCAATGACAAATGCCCACATGCAAAGCAAGCAATATAAAGTTCTGCTTCTTTCAAATTCACGTCAGCAAATCCATGTGCAAATAAGACAAGAATATCAAGCAAGATATGATTCCATACATATTGCATCATCTTTTTTCTTTTTTTCTGTTATTGAACCTATATCTATTGATTGACTTAAATGCATTAAGTCAGGCTTGGTAGTCTAAATAAGAGTGATAACCAATAAAATGTGTTTTGATAGGCTGGTAAGGAATGTTTGGATGTCACTTCACAGCTTCAATTTTAAGATCAAGAATGGTAATAAGAAAAGAAAAAACTCAATTTCTACCCTTTTCAGGTGCTTCTGTTTGTTTGTTTATTTCATGTATGTTTTGTTTTCTTTGGTGCTGGGTATTGAACACAGGGACTTGTCTATGATAAGCAAGTACTCTATCTCTTAGCAGCATCAGACCTGTTTTCTCTTTCAGTTTTTAAAGACAGGAAGTAGATTTGAGACATACAGAGAGGAATTTTTAACTAATTTGTGTAGTAACTACTCAGGTCTTAGAAGTTACCAGAACATTGAAAAAAACAAAACAAAACAAAAAAAAAAACCTGCCATGATACTCCCTAAATTCAAATTGAGAGAGCCACATTTGGATATTTTCTCTTAATATTGAAGTACAATTGCTCTTTACATAATGACAAAGTAAGTATTTTTATTAGATGACTCATAAAATACTCTACTATAGTACACATTAATTTGGCTGTCAAGAGCTCAAAATTATATAGTCCACATTCAGCTGTGGTTCAATGTGCAATTCTCTTATGCATTTAGTTAAGAAATGTTCTCACTCTTCCTTGATACAATCACAATTCCAATTATTGGCGATTGTTAGTGGGGAAACTAAACTCAGTTCAACCTTATAAATGTGCTCCAGTCTTACCATCTCCTCAGTGATTTCTATATTATAATTTAGTGTCCCTTGGGTAAATATACAGTCACACCCAAACATTTTCATTGTTTGTCTTTCATTAAATCCTTGTTTGAAACTTCCTTTTTTCCTACTGTCTTGCCTGCCTGCTTATTAAAATCTCTCTCAGAATAGATCAAGAATTAGTCACATAAAAAAATAAATTGGTGAAAAAAATGAACACTTAGAGTTGAGTTTTGTCCAAGTCTCTATCCATTCAATCTATAATACCTTGTGTCTCAAGTTTTACTAAGAATATACTCTAGACTAAGAAGAAAAAAAGTTCTTGGACTTTTTTTTTAATGTCTGAACAGTTAAATCTATAGTTTTCAGCTTTGAGTTTCCTCTACTGTGATCTAGGTCACTCTACTTACAGTTGGGGAAAATTTTAAAGGAAGCGATGTATGGTGGTCATTTCTATGTGTCAACATGGCCAGATTATGCAGGTAGGTGGTAATATTACTTCCGGGGGTGTCTATGAGAGTTCTTCCAGGGACAGTGGCATTTGAAGCAAGAGGCTTGAGTAAGAAAACACAACCTACCCTCACCCAAGTGAGCAGAACCTCCCAGTGAGCCAAGTGCCAAAGTACATGAAGGTAGAGGCAAGGAGAAGTCTCTCAGTCTCTCCTCTCCCTTTTTTTCTGTCTTCTGTAGTGGTTATAGCATCTTCTCCTATGCCTGAATGCTAGAAATTGAAGTTCACACTTTGGAATCTGGAACTTGAAGCACTGGCCCACTGGGCTTTCAGGCCTCTGGTTTTAGATCAAGAGAGATGTTGTCAGCTTCAGAAACCTTCAAGTTTGGCAAAGCCACTAGTGGCTTCTGGTCTTCTCTGTCTCTGTCTTTGCCTGTCTCTGTCTCTGCCTATTTCTGTCTCTCTCCATTGTTCTGTCTCTCTCACAATCCCTAATACCCTAGGCCTTAGATGTCTCCTGTTCACATTCAGAAACTGTGAGTGAGACAAAAATCTCAAGTAGTACAAATTAAGTCTCTCGACTCTCAACCAAATAGTGGCAGAACTCAAGTTTCTTTTTCCCTATGCTCTTTCCCCAATTTACTAAAATAGTAAACACTATAGGAACAGGTACCACAGGCCAAGTAGGAATTGCAAGAACATGGATTCAAATGCAAATAGTCTGAAGGGGAAACCAGAGCAGAACAAAGTGCCTTCAAAGCAGGAGGTAAGCATTATTGTTTTAAAAGAAGCACTAGAGAACATTCAGAGTCATTAGAGAAATTAAATACAAGATTGTTGGGCTAGCCAGTTTCTTATTCCTCTTTAGAAATCACTTACACTTTTGGAGCTGTTAAAACATAATAATCTGCATGGCTTATAAACATCAGAAATTTATTTGTTATAGTTGTGGAGCCTGAGAAGTCCAAGGACAACGCTCTGACTGATTTGGTACCTGGTCCATAGATGCTGTCTTTTCCCTCTGTTCTCACTTGGCAGAAGGGGTGAGGGGTCTCTCTGAGGTCTTTTATGGGGTACTAATCTTTTCCCAAAGGTCCTACATCTTCATAGTATCACCATGTGGGAGAGAACTTCAGCTATTAATTTTGGGGTGGCCTGAACTTTCAAATGATAGCAACTATATGCAAAGTAATTTAGTTAGATCTTGAGGAGTACCCAAAGAAAGTACCTGATCTGACTAGAGACAACTTTATGCATTATTTTGGTTAGTAAGAGCAAATCAAGTGGAGACTAACAGAAATCTAGACTTGGTAAGTGACATGGAAGAAAGAAACAACCAGGGAGTAGCAATACAGTTTAAGATGGACCCTAGGCTGGTAGTCATCTGGTCTGTCTCCCTGGATCTTGCTTGTGCATCCTGATTGGTGGTGAGGACCACAGTGAATGTTCCCACTCAAGCAGCAGATGTGGGGGGAAAGAAATCTTGTCATATGGATAGGATGCTCGGAGCCACCTAGCTATATGCTAAAAACCACATCCTCCATCCTAGTGCAAACATCAAGTTATTTCATGGCATTTGTATGAAACCAAAGACAAAAACAAACACCAAGAAACAGAATGGGAGACTCTAAGGGAAACAGAAATCATTCATTTGGAGAAGAGGAGAAACTTCATCTTTTTTTTCTGGAGATTTATTATTATTATTATTATTATTATTATTATTATTATGTATTTGGTTGTTACAGGGTCTTACTATGCCGGTCAGACTCATAGTGATCCTCCTGCTTTTCACCTCCTCAGAGCTGGAATTATAGCTGTGTACCAACACACTCGGATTCCAGCCAGCTCAGCCTGCTCTGGGGGCATAGGTGGACAGCATATGATGCCAGGGATTGAACCACAGTCCCTGCACTTGCCTAAGCTTGCCTAAGCAGGCGCTTTAGTCTGCTGAGCTATCACTCTGGCCTTTTCTCTGGAGATTTGATTTCATAGTGCATATGTGAAAAAAAGAATAGTGGACTATGGAGAAAGAATATATAAAACAGTGAGAATACATGCTTGAAAACTGAAATTCTAGCTTTACTTTTTCTTTTTGGTTGTGGCAATTAAATCTAGGGATTTCATACTGAGCAACATCCTCTACCATTTTTATTTTTTCTTTCAAGATAGGGTCTTGATTAATAACCAAGCTGCCAGATTGGTTAAAACTTTTGTTCTTCCTGCTTCAGCCTTCCAGAGTCTGGAATTCTACATCTTAACTTTTTAAGCAATCAAAAGAATGGCTCAACAATACAATGAGGATTGCACATTAACCTAGGGACCAAAAACCTAAATAGCAAGCATTTATTTGTCACTTCTATAGAATTATTTAAAACTTACAATATTCCTATAATGTAGCTATTTTTATCCTTATTTTCTAGACAAACAAACACAGATACAGAGACATTAAAATAACTAGCTCAACAACTAGATGGAAGACAATAATGTGCAATACAAAACCAATGGTTGAATATCTCTCATCTTGGTCTTCTAAATGTGTACTGTTTCAAATGTCTTATCAATTGTTATACTCTTTTTAAAATAAATTTTTAAAAAGACAAAGAAAAAAATAAAGATTTCTTGACATCAAGGCATAATATTCAATTATTTGTCCAATCCTGCATGTACAACTTTGCTAATCTGAGCAGAAGATTTGATGATAAAAAATAGATAATATAATAACCATTATTAATTAGCTACTCTTGTTTTGGAAATTTGTAACATATGTAGTGTTGTATGTTGCCCTGTTTCTGTTTCTATTTATTTGTTTTTGCTTCTGTTTTTACTCTTCAAAATAAAATAAAATTGAATACTAAAAGATAAAATCACTAGTTCTAGGTCACAGAGTGACTGCGATGGGAGCTACAGAATTCTAACTCTGGCAGCCTATAGTGTGGAAAAAATAGCTATCTGGAAACTATAAAGGGAAAAATTAAGAGACACAGAAAGCATTGACTTGTGTAGGGATATTAGAGTTTAGGATTTAATACATGAGAAAATTTTAAAAAGGCAAGAAATGGTAGAATTCATTAGGATGTGTTCATGTAGTTCACTGCTATAAGCCCAGTACCTAGAATGGCACCAGTCACAGGGGAAGAGCTCAGCATAGATTTGCTGAATGACTGTTGAGCAACATGCAAGAATACTTCTAGAAAAGTGACAAAGCAGGAAACAAACGTTTCCAAAGTAGGGTGGTGCATACCGGTAATCCTAGTACTCAGAAGGCTGAAGTAGGAGGATCGCTGCAAGCTTGAGTCCAGCCTGGGCTATATATTGAACATAAGACCAGCTTGAAGTAGGAAGACCCTATGTCAGGGTCTTTTAAGCCTTAGAAGTTGCTTTTCTACTACATAGATTTAGTTTTACACTGGTTGAGTACCCTCTTGCAATGAAACAAAAGGATAAGGAGCTTGGCTGGAGACACGGTACTAAGCCTCGATCCCCCATTATTTTTAGCTCATCTTCAGACTCTGATACCTCTCATGATCCATACAGTACTCACTGGAGCAAGAAAAACAAGCCCAGAGATTACAGACAAAACGCAACTACATGTAAAAAGATAGCTGCATACATTTGGACAAACTCATACAGAAATTGGTTTTTCTCCTTTTTAATAAAAGTATATACATTTCTTTCTATATAAAAGCAAAGGAATCACGACATTCCAGTAGCCAGTCTTTCTACTGAATCAGGCAAGCAGCATGGCCAGTCTGCAATTTGACAGGAAGTGGCCATCCCTACACAAGTCAATAGGCTTTCTGTGTCTCTTAATTTTTCCCTTTATAGTTTCCACATAGCTACTTTTTCCACCAGAGTTAGAATACCTTCTTGAACTCAAGAGGACATTAAGAATCCAGAGGCAAACTGTGTCACCACATTCACACCCCCCTTCTGTTTCCCATCCCTAGCGCATGTAAGGTCCCTAATCCCAGAAGGCTGTGATACCATGTGGTCTAGTTCCTCTGTCAATCTTAATCCCGTGTCACCTGCTTACCTTTTAAAGGTGCAGACATCAAGGCACAGATGAAGGGCTTATGCTGCCCCAAATCAGTCGGGATTGGAGCCTGTATCTTCTAATTCACAATCATTCAAAACAGCGCCCTTTCCACATGCCCCGTCCTCAGTGCACTGAGCCTGCCACTGAGTCCAGGTGTGGCAGCACATGCCTGTAATCCCAGTGCTGGGGAGGCTGAAAACAGGAGGATCACTAGGAGTCTGAGCTGCATAGTGAGACCCTGTACCAAGTACATAGAATTAAAAAGAAAGAAAGAAAGAAAGAAGGAAGGAAGGAAGGAAGGAAGGAGAGAAAGAGAGAGAGAGAGAGAGAGAGAGAGAGAGAGAGAGAGAGAGAGAGAGAGAGAAAGAAAAGCCAGCCAGCCAGCGAGCCAGCCAGCCCTTGGCCCTGATATATTTTTGTTGTTATTGTTTTTCTTTTTCAGTGGTACCAGGGATCAAGCTCAGGACCTTGCACTTGCCAAGCAAGCACTTATTCAAATCACTGAGCTATCTGATATTTTTTTAAAGCAAAAAACCCACTAAAGTTTCAAAACAAAATAATAGAATAACAATAGTTACTACATTGCATACTGTTATCTTTGAAGTAGTTACTCAGAGTACAAGATATAGGCCTGAAAAGTTGTCTGAATGGTATTAGCACAAGACAATGCATGGTATTCCTCAAACTGGCAATGCAACAGAATCAGCTAGAATACTGGTTAGCGCTCAGATTTCTGGACCCAGTGGCAGAATTTCCATTTGGACTGATGCTGTTGAGTGGGGCTCAGGAGCTAGCATTATGACAAATTCTAGGCTATGCCGCTGGCTGGCATAGACTATGTCTCAAAAGCACTGCAGCATGCAGACGCACAGCTTCTGGCATTTAAAGAAACGCGCAGAAGCCTCATTCCTACTCAAAATCTTATGCACTTGTAATTACTTTCCACCTCACTCAAAGCCCACTCCATTCTTCCATGGCTCAGATCAAAGTCTTTCAAGTTATTCTTGAATCCCCTATTTTCCACACACTTTAAATCTAATCTTTTACATCATACCCCAATATGACTTTTCCCATCTCTGCCACCATCATTCTCATGGGGACACTGCCATTTCCCACCCAGTTCACTGCCTGAGACTCCTCCTACCCACCCTCCTTGCTGCTTCTACCCACTGCAGCCTGCTACTGGCACAGAGGCTGGGGAAGATCCCCGCAAGTGCGATCTTATGTCTTCTTCTGCCTAAAAGCCTCAGGAGGTGACTCCTCACTTCCCGAGCTCAGGCTGCCCTGCTCTGGCTTGGCCCAGATCCTGTGCGCTGCATCCTCCTGAGATCCCCAAGCTCAGGTCTCCCCCTTGTTCACTGGCTCTGAGCAGACCAGCCTCGGTGCTCTCTGACACCTTTTCTCAGTTGTTCCTTCTGCCTGGAAGGCTCTTCTTCCAGGAGAGCTGGAGATACAATTTCTTATCTCTTCTGATCTTTGTTTACAACTTTCTCAGTGAAGAATATGATGACCATACCCCACCACAATACTTGCTCTGTTTTTAACCTATTTATTTGGTACAGGGTCTCGCTATGCAGCTTGGACTCATAGTGCTCCTCCTGTTTCAGCCTCCCCAGTGCTGGGTTTACAGGCATGCGCCACCGTGCCCGGTTTCAATGGCCCGCACACACACCCAGGGTGAGGCCGTCATGGCACGCACCTAACCCAGGTCCTTGCACTTGTCACGCAGGCATTTAGACTGCCAAGCTGTCACCCCAGTCTGCTCCACTTTAAATATGTTTTACAGCACTTATTACCCTCTACAGTACAATCTCCCCATTTATTATGTTTCTGGTCTACCCAGGTTGGGATGAAGTTTCAAGATGGCCAACATCATTGTCTGGCTCTCTCACATATTTAAGACCACTATCATGTGCTCCACACATAGTAGGCCCAAGCTGATATTTGTTGCCCCAGTGATTGTTCTTATTTATCTAACATTCCATCATATGCTAATAATCACTTTAACAACCAAGGCCCTTTTGGAAATAATTTTTGTAGCTTAGGTAGACACATAAAATCTATGTATCAATAATTTCTGAGCTTCAGGTAAAACAGAAATTTTCGAGGAATTTATTCTCTGACAGAGGGGTTATGTACATGGTAGCATGTGGTCTCAAAATACTATTCATAATAAATGTCAGAGAGATCTCTAATGTAAAGCAGTCTGGTTGTCTATTACAAAGCTAGCCCTAACTCTTTCTGAATGGAATAAAATATGAAAAAAATATAGCTTAACTCATATCATATGCTTCTAGGGGATGTTTATCATGCACTCTTCAATTCAAGGGAAAACAACCAGAACACTGTTACCAACAAGCAACTTTATTATGGAGAGATCAAATCCCAAGTTAGTTATTAATGATTAAACAGTCAACACTATGTGATACTATATTACTATTTAAAATAATTATGTGCTAACTAAGAATGGAAGGCATTTTTTTATACAAAGCTGGACAATTTATGGATTTCTAGTGGCAGTCTGTTCCTGAGACCGCTCGAGGCTGTGATCTGCCTCCCTGAACATCTAATCCAGCATCTGTCTATGCTGACTCAGAGGCTGAGAATCTAGACAGGAGCTGGCTGGAGCCCTTCACAATGAATAGCTTCAGAACTTGTGTACTCGCGTGAAGAAGCCTGAGCCTAGAGCTCAGTGGAGGGAAGAGAAGCGGGACGCCTTCGAGGTGTGTGCTTTCCTGCTGCGGTACCAGGGTTTTCCTGGGGGCATCTGAGGCCTCCACGGTTATAGGCAGGCTTCTGATATGGGTGACAGCACAGTCAGCTGCCGGGGTAGCTGGCCAAGGTCTGTGTGGAGGCGTAAGTGCAGTTTACACAGTGAGCCCTTTAACAGGGTATGTTACATTTGCTGGAGTTCATTGCTTCTTGGTGTTTTGACTCTGACCCCTGCAGCATCCCAGGACCACCATTACTTACTCAGTCATTGATGCAGGAGTTAGAAAAAGAAGTTCCTGGTCTCCAAAAGGGAATATGACCTGGACGTGTGTGTGAGTGTGTGTGTGTGTGTGTGTGTGTGTGTGTATGCATGTGTGTGTCCTAGAGTTTAGGAGCCCCTAACTATATGTGCACAGGAGTTATTGCCACATGTTATAGATGTGGACCTAAAAGTATTAGTTATGCTGTTATGTGTGTGACTCTGGAACACACAGGCACAGTATTGATAGACCAGTCAAAGAAATAGGGAAGGACAATTTTGTAGCTACAATTAAATAATACTGTTATCGTCTTACTGTGAGATAGTCATTCTAGAAGGGAATGATGCAGTTCTACCCCGTGGAGGTTAGCAAGTCATGAAACGGGCAGTAGTGAAAAAAATGCGCTCCTCAGAGACGTCTGCATAATACATTTCCAAACTTAATTTCAATCCCTTTCAATAAAGCCGATCATACTCAGACACAAGGAAACAAGAGTTAGAGGGCACTGAAAATTTGTCTTGGATTTGGAGCCTGAGGCTTTAAAGCTCAAGATAATGAAAAATTTTAAAATGAGCTTTCCTTGATACATCACTCTTATTTCTGAACTAGTTGAGATAATTAAATTTTAAACTACTGTTTACTTCTAAGTATTGCATTACCTATTGCTTTCTAGAACGTGGCTTAATTTAACAAGTTCTGATATTACTTATCAAAGGGCGGTGATTTAAGGTACACTAGTGGATCCCTTTCCGTTTCTCCTGCTTCGAGGCAGAAAAGATTAATGTATGCTTGAAATCTGAGAGCCGTGTAAATGTGCGGAATGTGAGTTCTCATGGAATGACATAGTTTACATTTGATCAGAGAATAATGCACTTTACTCCAACAACTACCACTGAGATTGTTTCCCATCCAAGTACTAACTAGACCTGACCCTGCTTAGCTTCCAAGATCAGATGAGATTGGGTGCGTTCAGGGTGGTATGGCTGTAGACCCTCTGAGAATGTCAATATACAGAATTTTATGCATAACAGCACTTGTAGAACTTAAGGACAGCTATATTATTGATCCAATAAGTGAAAAGATAGATGATAAAGACTATATAAAGCTGTAACCCAGTTTGGTATCTATACCTATATCACAACCAAATGCACACTAGGAGCGACGCTAAATTCAGCATAAAACTATGTAGCAGACCTGTGTCGTGGTGCGTGTCAACAGTCTTAGTGCTCTTGGAGGCTAAGGAGGGAAGACTTCAGATTCCAACCCGGCCCATAAAGCTTGGTGGCCTACTAAGACCCTGGGTAAAAATAAAAAAGGGCTAGGGATTGGTAGCTTAGTGTAAGGCCTTGGGTTCAATCTCCACTACCTCAAGGAATAAAACCCTAGAAATTCATGGCAGAACTGCAGATACAATTTGGGCAGACCATGGCTTATTTTGTTTTTGTTTTTGCTTTCTGATTCTCTTCAGGGACTCTATGTTACAATGAGAAAAAAAAAATGAAGTAGAAGTCCCATGTCTGGGGCTGGGGAGATGGCTCAGTGGAATAAGCACTTCTCTGGCAAGTGCAAGGGCCTGAGTTCAATTCCCGGTTCCGCAAAAAAAAAAAAAAAAAAAAAAAAAAAAAAAAAAAAAGTCCCACGTCCTCATGTTCTGAAGCCAGCATGGTTTGGCTGGAGGGGAGACCTTTGACACAGCAGGCTGCACAGGGCCATCAGCCACAGGCAACTGCAGCTGCATCCCCACCGGCAGACGCTAGGGAAATGTGCAGCGCCCGCGTGTCAACCCAACACGCCTGCGCAGTGTGATGGGCATGCGCAAGGCTTTGCTGTAGGCAATGAGCCACCTGGCCAAGGACACTCAGTCCGCTATGGAAAATTTCCACCTGAAAACCACATACTTTTAGCTCACACCAGCAGTGCTAATCTTAAAGAAGATATACCTGCCATTCAGTAGTGTATCCTTCAGTAACTTAGTAGCACCCAGGTCAAGAAACTGCCTTCAGTGTCTGTTGCAAATAGTGGATACAGGAATTCAAAGTCCTTTGTCCTAATGTCCTAATTCCTCCTACAGCTTACACAGGCATCATAAATAAAATTTTATTTTGCACAACTACAAGCTGTCTGTTTTTTGTTTTTTTTTCCAGAACCGGGGGTTGAACTCAGGCCCTTGTGCTTGCCAGGGAAGTGCTTATTCTACTGAGCCATCTCCTCAGCCCCTCTGTCTGGGCTTTGAAAAATAACTTTTATGCCCAAATAGTCCCACACCCTTGTTATAGGAACCCTAAATATGGTTTCTCAAATTTCACTTTCTTTGTGTCATGGGACAAAAGACAGTTTAAGGGTGAAAGTAGGTGTGGAAGAGTGATGTTGGGAAACCTAGTATAACGGTTGGGCAGGCTGGGATGCTCAGCTGGATAGCTAATGCCTGGCTGGCTAGCGCGGGGGTGACAGTGCCATAAGTCATATGCCTTGCTGCCTGGTGACTTGAACCACCAGTGGTACATGCATGACTGTCCCAACAGGTGACTTCTGATTAATTTTATCATTGAAAAGACTGATAAACATGATGAGATCCATTTGTACCACCAGTGGTACAGCCACACATGTACCGCCAGTGGGTCAAGCAGGCAGGACCATGTCAAACAGTGTAGATGTTGCTGTGAAAGAGTTTGTATATGAGATCAGCACTTCACACTTAGAGATTTTTAGAGTAAAGCGCCGTCCATAACATGTGTCAGCCTCATTTTACTATTAAAGGCCTTCAGAGCAGAAACTGAGGCTTCTTGGTGGAGCAGGAATTCTGCCAGTACCATCAGTATGCCCTGCTGCCCAGCTCTTCAGACTTCAAAGTATCGTGTCATGTTTGCCAAACTCCCAGCCTGGCAGGACCCACCACACATTTCAGGTTACCAGCCCTGACACAACTACATCCTTCTTTCTCTGTCTCTGTGATTTCTGAAGGTCTGACATCAAAGGAAAGAAGGGAAAGTTTTTACATTTTGCCTTGAACCATCCAGTCACTCTTCTGAGCCCTAGATTTACTGTCTGGTAACAGTACTTACCTAAAGAAGGTCAAAAAGGAAGCAAGAGGGACAAGCTGGGTATTATAAGAATTCCTGAAACTCTCAAGGGGCTACTGGGATATTTCTCCCCCAACCCCCAAGTCCTGTTATTTGGAATTTTTATTGGCCCAGTTGCAGTATATTTCAATTCCTATTTATTTGGAAGGTCTTCAACAACTAATTTTAATGTGATTAAATTGTATAAGATTCTGACACTTTGAGGGACATTCTTTTTGTTGATCAAACAACAAACTTTTTATCACCATATTATTCAATTAAAACTCAATAATCAGAAAACATAAATCCTTGAATATTCTGAATAATGATGAAAATTGATTTAATTTCAATAAACGTCTTAAATGCTTTATTTTTGGTGCAAGGTTGAATGTTTCTACAATTTGGAAGCATAACTGTGCATATTCTCTGGAGAAGGAAGTTTTGAAATGTATACCACATGTACATTAAAGATAACAAATATCAACAGCTAGAAAGTTGTTAAGTTTTTCTTGCTTTCTTTACAAATCCTTGGTTCTATCAACAGACGGAATGTTATCTATATGCAATGTCTGTATTCCATCACTTTGATAGGTTTGGGATTGTTACAGCAAGAGGCTGCTGCTGTGATTTTGAATGTGTGTCTCTAAGTTTTTATGTTGGAAGCTTCACCTTCAAGCAGGCAGTGTTGGGAGGTGAGGCTCTTGGTTAGGTCAGGAGAACTCTGTGCTCACAAACAGGTTACAAAAGCAAACCTGTCTCCCACACATTGCTTTCTGCCCTCCATCATAAGAGAACAAAGCAAAAGACCCTCACAAGCTAGACCCCCTGGATCGTGGAACCTCTTAGCCTTGAGAACCATGAATTAAATAAAAGTGTGTTTATAATAAAATGCTCAGTCTGTGATATTCTGTTATAGCAGCTCAAAATGGATTAAGCCAGTACAATTTAAAGTACTGTTGAGTTTTAAAGATCATTTCTTATGTCACTTTAATCAGCAAAAGAGAAAAGAAAGAAATAGGATTCAGGGAATGCTGAGGACTTACGCACTCAGTATCAAAATAAATTCTGCAGCAATCAACGAGGTTCTTACCTCTACACAAGAGAGTATCAAACTTCCTTATACTATGTTTCCTTTTTCTATAGCAATCACCTAGCTCACTTAGATGACTTCTTTTCTTTCTCTTGTTTTAATTTTTCAACAAACAGTGACTAGGTAAATGTAAATTGCTTACACTGCCAGGGATATTACATTCAAAAGATGACGTTAGTCAGTCTTTAATTCAGCAATGAACTATTTTAATTTTCATTTCTTTAAGCATGGAAGCTATTATACAGTTAATAATATGATCTTATTTTTTTTTTTTTTTTTTTTCAGAACTGGGGATTGAACTCAGGTCCTTGCACTTTCTAGGCAAACGCTTATTCTGCTAAGCCATCTCCCTGGCCCCAATAACATGATCTTAAAAAATAGCAATAATTCATCAAAGTAAAAACCAACAATGTAATCACAACATCACTGCATCATGTGCATTTTTAATGTCATGACCAGTAGCTATAAACAGGAAGGACATGAAACCCCCACAACCTCAGAAACCTATTCTAACATTGTTTCTATATTTTCCTTAGGAATTACACTGGTTAAATCGTCGTTCCCTCTTAAACTTATTTGACAGTATTTTAGATTCACATCTGAATTTTAATAATAGAAAAATCTTAATATGAGAGGTTTCAATTTTCTTACGGTTTAATTGCAATAAGGACTTGCCTACGCACGGCTAGAAACATAGCAACCAGAATGGTGTTAATTATGATTTTATGCCAATAAAAGTACTGAACGAAAAGTAAAAAATGAGGCTTTTACACTAAGCTGATCAAATCGTATTTATCTCATTTTTACTCCAATTTCATTTCTAAGACAGTCTGGTGAGTAACTGACTCAATATCCTGGTTACAGAACTCAACTATGGGCTCTGCCATCAGAAGTTCTAGAATGAATTTCAACTTTTCACTTAGCAGTTATGTAAAGTCACAAAAGACTTCTAAACACTCCTCTATAAAGCAGGGTTAATAATCCTCATCTAGTCATTTGAGAGTTAAATAGGATAATAAATGTGGAGTTCACAGCATATTTTCTGCTAAGCAATATTACCTGTTCTTATGGCTATTTTTAATTTCTGGCTTTCACTAACTGTTATGGTTTGTGTCTAGTTGTCCCCCCACAACCTCATGTAGACATGGAGTGGACTTCTAGAGTTTACGATTAACTCCTGATCCACTGGGATTATGGGTGTGAGTGCTGCTGGGATTACAGATGAGTACTTCCCCCAGCCTAGGGCGGATAGCCTGAATGCTACTTAAGACAGACAAATTTGCTCTCTGTTGCTATTGTTGCCACTGTTCCTGCCCATTTGCTCTCTTGCTAAGTGTGGCCACCATGAATGGCTGCCCTCTGCCATGTGCCACTCTGCCTTGGAGCCAGCTGAGTATGGACTGAAACCTCCACTAACTGCGAGCTAAATAAAGTTTTTCTTCTCTAATTTTGAGTGTTAGGTATTTGTCCCAGCAATGGGAGAAGAGTAACTAAGACACTAACTCATGGGAAGATTAGAAAGGTAGCACTGAGGTGTGCATGGACAGGATGACTGAGAGAAGGGACTAAGGGATGGCTGAGGATTCTGGTTGTACAGTCTTTGCTGTCTCCCAGCAGCTGGTGTGGGAAGCAGGTTCAAATAGTAGGCAACAGCGAAAGAACCTGTACTTCCTTCTTCAAAGTGCAAAAGTCATGTTTTTCTCCTTCTTTCCCATTTATTTCATTAAAGAGCTATAATTTCAACTCTGACTAAAAATACATCTTCCAACTGGCTTTCTTTGTTTATCGTAAGAAAAATATATTCCCAGAAATTGTTATTGAGACACACGTCAGTTAATGTCACCTTGGAATTGAACATCATTGAATGTATTCTTATCCTACTCAGAAAAAATTCAAATTCCTTGAGATAAATAACTAGTAGAGTGTTGGTGCTGGACCCTGTGCCCAACACAATTCTAGCTTATGCCTGCTGTGGATACAGAAGGATTTTCATCTCTTCCCTAATGCCTTCTTGAAGTTTCCTAGCTTGGCCTATAACTTATCAACCTCTAAATGAGGGCAGTGTTTTCCACATCCCTTGCTCACCTCACTACTGTACCACTACTTTTCAGACTCATGGACCATACCATGTGCTTTCTCTCATGGCGTCATTTCCTTCTTCTGTGTTAGGCAGACCTCAGCTTAACTCACCTCAGTGACACATTCTTGGATTTTCCAAACTAACTTGGACCTCCACCGGAGTCTTTTTTCTCTCATGCTGACTACCACCTGCCGCTACATAGACCCATGCCAACATCTTTCTTCATCCCCCTGCTAGTTGGAAGGATTCTGGTGTTTTACATACCTCTTCCCTAAATCCATTGAGTAGGCATTCTTATCCTCACTACAGAGATGAAATTCAGGAAAAATAAGGAGCTTTCCAGTTCCAAACGGAATCAGGAATAAAACACAATTTCATTTGACTATGGATTCCATATAAAATTTTGCCTGTATCATGTGGATTGGACAGCTTGGGAAGACCTTGGACAGTTCTAGGCATTCATCCTCAAAGGCCAGAAAAGCTGCAGTGTTTAGAAAAGCTCTCCTGGCCAAGTCTGCATTCATAGTTCCTCCTTAATGGTTGACTTAATCTTTGTAACCTAGAGATTTTCAATTCTTATTACTAATTTTTTCCATGATCTAGACAAATGAAATAGTTTATTCCTCAGAAGCCCCCTTTTAGCTTAATAATACTTTAAAAGTATATAAAAATACCCAGTCATGTATTCTGTGATTATTGGTAATCTGTATGCTTTAGCTTGATTTCTGACAATGAGAAAGCTACAACCAAAGAAGACATAGAAGTGTATATTTGTTAAATTAATGATGGATTGCAAGGTATATATATGTGGTATATTATAATGACATGTGTTAAATAAAAGACAGCTGTGTTATGAAAAAAGGGGGGAAGGAAAAATATATATGTATACACAAGAGAGTTAGGACAGATATACAGCTACTTTCTCTTAGTTCACTGACAATAAAAGTTTGTACTAATATTGTTTAGACAGGATAGCATGTCTGTATCTTGTCCTCTGAATAACTACTATGAAGACAACAATATGCAATGTATTAATTATTGTATCTGTCCTACTAACCTGTTTTGAAACTGTTTCATCACTATTTTATTCTTTTTTCTCATTAAAATGAATAAAAATTAAAAAAAATAAAATGACATGTGTTGAAAGTGATGTTTAAGTAAACATTAATTGATTTTAAAAAAATAATGCTCAATGGTAGAAAAACTGTTTTAAAATTCCTTGTTCATATACTGAGGTAGAAATATATTTAGATTTCTTTCTATTAAAGATGAATTAATAAGAAAACATACTTTCCAACACCATATAATTTTATATAAAAACTAAAAAAAAGATTAGTCACTCTATTGTTTCTTTAGTTAGAGCATCACAGGTTTCTTTAGACATTTTTCAGAAGATAATTATTGCATAGAGTTTCGTGTAACAAGAGCATGAAGGTCCTTGATGAAGTGATACAAGTTTTGAGAAACTGGAGAACCCAATCCAGAAATGGGCATCTGAGATGAACACACACTTCTCAGAGGACAAAATTAAAGAAGCGAATAAATATATGAAAAAATGCTCCACATCACTAGCCATCCGTGAAATGCAAATTAAAACAACACTGAGATACCATCTCACCCCAGAAAGAATGGCTATCATAAAGAAATCAAACAACAACAAATGTAGGAGAGGCTGTGGGGAATAGGGAACCCTTCTTCAGTGTTGGTGGGAATGTAGACTGGTGTAACCATTATGGAAATCAGTGTGGAGACTCCTTAAAAATCTAGGACTGGAAATCCCATTCAAACCAGCTATCCCCCTACTGGGAATTTTCCCAGAGGAACTGAAAACATCGTATCATAGTGATATATGTGCACCTATGTTTATAACAGCACAATTTGTGATAGCCAAATCTTGGAAACAACCAATATGCCCATCACATGAGGGATGGTTGAAAAAGATGTGGTATTTTTATACAACGGAGTATTACTGGAGTGAGTGAGACTACCCAGGGCCTGGCGGGATCCTGAACAGACCCAGAGAGCAGGCCTGGCGAGTGAGTGAGACTACCGGGGCCGCGGGATCCTGAACAGACCCAGAGAGAAGGCCTGGCGAGTGAGTGAGACGACCCGGCGCCCTCCCAGATTCTGAATAGACCCAGAGCGCAGGCCCGGTGAGTGAGTGAGAGGACCGGGGGCCTGTGGGATCCTGAACAGACCCAGAGCGCAGGCCCCGCCAGTGAGTGAGACGACCCGGGCCGCAGATCCTCATTCGATCCAGGCTGCAGGCCCAGCAGGGAAACCTTCAGCAGAACTCCCTGCAAAGAGGCTAGAGGCAAGACCCACCCAGCTGATTCAGGAGCAGAACATCTTCCCAGAGAGACACAAAGGGTTCAACTCTAACGCCTGCAGCAGAAAGAAGTGGAGCACAGCAGCCAGATCCAAGCAACACCCACCTGGAGGAATCTGAACTTCCTAGATCCGGACCTGGTGCTAAGGTAATAACTCTATCTAAGCTCTACACCAAAGGTCAGACGACAGCAGTATACAAAATGACAAAGAGAAGGAA
>NW_004524637.1:12615262-12624046 GCF_000260255.1 Octodon degus
CACCAGTAACTGTCACGGTCATTATGCATGTCCACAACACACTAGAACTTTGTGCGATATCCTATCCTCAAACTGTTAGAAGTGATGGTCATTTACTTGCCATTCCAGTATTTATCTTATATTTTACTCTAGTACTTCTTTGCTGTCATGAAAACTATTTCTGAGTTCAATTGTTTGGAAACATTTAATTTTCTGAATATTGCTTAGTCTTAATTTTTGTTCTAAGATTTATACTATATCTTTGACTTACAATTTATTTAAAGGACATTGTATGATATCTTCTCCTAGTACTAGAAACTTTAAAAAGTATAATTCCATTGTCTGTTGACTTTAAAAAAAACCAGGTTTGTACCTATGTTGTTTATTTATTATTTCTTGCCTATATCTTGCAATATGAGAAACTACTTTGGCAGTAAGAATACACAATGTACTAACCATTGTTACTCTCCTAAAATCTTGTTTTGGGATTTTGTACCATTGTTTTTATTTTTTTTTTCTTTAAAATAAAAATAACTGATGTAAAAAAAAAACACCAAAAAAAAACCCCTAAATTCATTGAAGAACTGTATGGTCACAGATCTACAGACAGGTGGGAAAAGGAGACTCCCTAGATCTTCTAGCTAATCCTGACTAGAAGGAGTTAAACATAAATTTTCCTAGAGAAATTATCTTGGTAAACAGGTCACTGATGAGGGTAAAGAGAGAAAAACAGAGAAAGGCATCAAATTGCCTTGGGATTTGCACCAGAAGGCCAGAAATAGAGCTGAGAGGCAGGGCACACACTGTGCCAACAATATGGTGCCCACTCCTCCAGTAGAATATATAGGAAGCAGGAGATGGTGGTGTTGACATGAAGGCAGTCTGTACTCACACATGTGCACTAGCATGAACATGTATGTATGAGTGTAAATATATGCAGATGTGTATTTACTCTAGAGTCACTACATTTTGTGCTCAAGTGTCTTTGTAGAGTACAACAGATATTCTCATACCCCTTTACTAACTCACTCCACACAAACCATGAAGAAGGCACTCCCTTGCTAACTAGTCACCCGTCACAAAGCTAAGACAAGTAAATAAACAGACAAAAACGAGCTCCATGACCCGGCATGGTGGCACACGACTGTAACCCCAGCACTTGAGAGGCTGAGGTGGGGAGACTGAGACTGCTGCAGTTCAAGACCAGGGTGGAGATACAGAGTAAGTTCAAGGCCTTGCTGGGCTATACAGCAAGAAGCTGGACAGAGCCCACAAGAAAAATGATGACTGGGGTGTCTGAAAGCCAGCCCAGTTACGGCAAATTCTGGGGGACAGGGAAGCAGCCAGGAACAAGGGGCCGTGGACCCTCTGTCTTTCCTGAGCTTCCTACCCTGGCGCTTTTTTTTAAAATCACGAGGGCTATTTATCCTCTCCTTTCATCTCCCTCCCTTTTCTTAAGAACAAAGTATGTTTCTTTCATTAAACTTGTCTTTTTAAGGTTTTGAAGGGCTGAGTTTCTGAGCCTGGCAGCTGCTCAGACAACAGAACAGCAGTGCTTTTCCCTTAGGTATGACACCTTCGGTTCCAACCAGGAGCCGGGTGCAGCAACTTTGGTTCTGACCAGGGGCAGGGTGCAAAAGAACAACAGTAGGGAAGACAAAAGAGGATGAGATTGGGGGGATGGGATAAAAGAGGAAGGCAAGTTTACCCCAGCAAGGAAAGAAGAGATGAAGAGAGAACTGAGATGTGTGTGTCCCTGTATGAAATCCCCATGAGAAATGCAATCCGTTTTGTACTACAAACATGTACCAATGAAAATAAAAATTTAATTAAAAGCAGAAAAAAGAAAGAAGCTTGCACAAGAGAGGTCAGGGGAGGGCTCCCATGCAGGAAGGAGGCAGAGGGGCAGGTGGGGGAGGATGTGGCAGCAGGAAGCTGGAGAATGCTCCAGGGTGGTCACCATGCTGGACGCACCCGAGAAGCTTCTTCACATGCTGGGGGGAAAGGAAGCAGGAAATACACACTGCTCTTTCATGGATGTTGAGTGAGGTCAATGCCAGGGAAACTCCTTAAATGTGCCTTAGCTTTCCCAGATACTAAAAGATTTGAGAAATATAAAGTAACATCCACAGCTTGGGAAAGCACAAGTTAACTACCATTTGGGTGAACAGGAAGGAGGTTTGGTGGGAGAAAGAGAACAGAATAACAGAAGATAAAATTGCCAGCGAACTCAAAGGGATAGGGATTAAATCTGATTACAAAAAGATGCTGAAATATAAATGATTCCTAGAACTTTCTAGAGATATAAGAAGGACGACACATTTCTTATAATCTAGACTTTCTGGACCACAAGTTACACCCACTATATATCGGTTCCATGTCAGGTGCTATGATTATCAATACTAACTTTCTTTCTTTCTTTCTTTCTTTCTTTCTTTCTTTCTTTCTTTCTTTCTTTCTTTCTTTCTTTCTTTCTTTCTCTTCTTACTGTTTTTTTGGAGGAACTGGGGATTGAACTCAAGCCCTTGCACTTGCAAGGGAAGTGCTTATTCTACTGAGCCATCTCCCTGGCCCCCTGACTCACTTTCTACCCCACTTGTTTGCGAGTCCATTCTTCCATCATGTGGTATAAACACGAATGTTAAAGTTCATCCCCAAATGTCTTCAAACCATCCTAACACATCTGTTGTTTGTGCTACCTAATGTTTCCAGTGACAAAATACTTTTTGAAAGACAGAAAATGAAACACTAAAACAGAATATACATATTTGCATAAATCTATTTGAGCCAGATTACAAATAATAATAATAATTATTATTATTAATAATAATTATTATTATTATTTTGTGTGTGTGTGTGGAACTGGGGATTGAACTCAGGCCCTTGTGCCTGCCAGATAAGCACTTATTCTACTGAGCTATCTCCCTGGTCCCTACAAATAATTATTTAAATATAAATTATTTTTAAAAATTTTTAGAAAAGAAGTAGCAGAAAGTAGAAGGATGAAATAAGGGGACATAGGGGACATGGAATTATTAGGGAGCTGGAGACGTGTTCTCTGAAATAAACACTGTTTTCAATGTTATTCTTTGGATCCTTCCCACAAAGTAATTGGCTAGGAGATTCCATGATGCCTTTATTGTATAGAAAAAGAATATTCTTTATGTGATAATTTCATGATGTTTAAATATTTCTATGAAAAGGGCACAAAACTCCAATGAAACAAACCGAAATTCAAACTAACATTTAACAACAAGCAGAATTGAAGCTCTGGCCTAGACTATTAATAAAACGTGAAGTTTCAAGGCATGTGGAATACAAAAACCTCAGCTTCTTGCAGTGTGATTATTCAGTGCCTAGCATATTCATGTCTAATTTAAATATTAATGACAGCATCCACGGAAGTCTTGACAGATAGGTCCTAATTGTAAATTGGTTTGTCCACAACTTCTCCCGCTGTCATCACCTGATAATCCTTAAACACAAATGCTTCTGTCTTAATATGTGTTAATTTATAATTATACATATATTTTTTTCACAAATTCACTTAGATATAATTGACCAGGAGAGCTTCTCTGAGTGCAGCTGAGACAGGAGCCGTCCAATTACCCTCACTCATTGGCTTCACAAGTCATTACAGGGTGTAACAAAGAATGGAAGGCATGGGAAAGGTTGTCTAAAATTTTCAAACCATTTCTACATAATATAAAACAACTTAAAATCTGGATACAAGCCATGAATTTATCATCACTAATAAATATCTGAAGGTTCAAGTGCAACTTTTTAAATCAATATATTAAAAATGTGACTTATGAGACAGAAGCCTGGCATATCTTTGTTAGGACAGGCATAATTAAACTTATAAAAATAACATTTAATGTAGTCCGTTAAGTAGAACTACATAAAATAGTTAATGCCTACATCGCTTGATAAAATATGGGTTTCTCTTTAAATAGTGGCATGGTTAAATTTTATTTCAGAAAATACTATAATAATTACATACTTTTAAACCACCTTTTAAAAGTGGGTGAAAAAAAAATCCCAGAATTTCAATATATCAGAAATATGTGGATTTTTTCTTAGTTCAAAATATAGCTGCAATTCCTTATACACATGCTGCAATAACAGTTATGTGTCTCTTACATAGATCAGCAAAGCTTTTAGTAGGTTTTTTTTTGGTCAGGACAACATCTGAACATTTAAACTTCCATTTTGAAAATACCATGGAAATGAGTTTATTCCTGGCATATACTTTTCCCTCTTAAAACTGTTGTCATGAGAACAAATATATATACACCATGTAACACAGGGACTGTTTTTCAGTCAAAGTAAAAGCAATAGGAAACAAACAGTGAGAGGATAAAATGAGCTCTATCTTTGACTCTCTGGTTGTCTCCTGTATAGAAAAATTTGAATAAATATGAACAGAAAAAGTGCTCTAGGATAAAAAGAAGAGCTGTACAGCAATAATACATTCATGAGTCCACACATGAAGTATATGAGAAGAAAAGGTTCTGACTTCCTTTGAAAGAGGTCAGTTAGATCTGGAATCTCATTACAAGCCCAATCTGTTCTGTAAATCAGATGTGGCACCAGGAACACTCTTTTCTACCAAGCCATCAGTATAAAATTACTGAGGCTCTATTTTCCATTTGAGCTCCATCGGTCCCACCTTTGCCACCTGCTGCTCACTGATCCGTGACTTAATGTCCCCTCCTACTCGTCTGACACGTATGGCCCTCCCCCAGTAAGTCCAGGGACCCTGGCTTCAACCACAGTGCTAGTGACGGTTGGTGTCTAAAGTCCTGGATTTAAACAGATGGTTCTGAAAAGCTGAAACACACTACAGACATGAAATACATGAAAGTACATACATTTGCAATGGATTTGCAGGTTTATTCTAGAATATTCATTGACTGGACTTAGCCTTCTTTATAGGAATTTCAGAAAAAAGTGTCTCTGTTCCTGGGGTCACTTTCCTAAATTCACCACCACAAATAACCATGATGTTAGGCGAAGACTTGAAACAGATTGGTGAGTAAACCTGGTATTTGAACGTTTATGACGTAGCTTCTTGATACATTATAAAGCAGCACGCGATTCATGCTGGAGTCCACTGTCTGGGTTCAGATTCCATCCTGCCCTCTTGTTATGGCTTGCGTCTAGTTGTTCCCCCAAAAGCCTCATGCAGTCATGGGCCGGACTTCTAGAGTTTTTGATTAACTCATGATCCACTGGGATTATGGGTGTGAGTGCTTTGGGATTATGGGTGTGAGTGCTACACCCAGCCTGGGGCGGACTGTCTGAATGCAATTTAAAGAAGGCGGACTTGCTCTGTGTAGCCTTTGTAGCCCTTACTCCTCCCTTTTGCTCTTGCTGTTTTGTTGCTTCTGCCAGCCGCCATAAACTGCTGCTCTATGCCATATGCCACTCTGCCCTGGAGCCAGCTGAGTATGGACTTAAACCTCTAGTAACTGTGAGCTAAGTAAGCCTTTCATTCCTTCATTTTGTGTCAGGTATTTGTCTCAGCAATGAGAGAAGAGTAACTAAGACACCCTCTAGCCTGGCCAGATGGGGCAGACCATTTCCTGTTCTATAAACACATTTAGAATGACCCCCAGCACACAGAACTTACGAAAATGTGTCTTGTACCATAAGGCAATAGGAAAATGTAAGTTAAAATTTGTAAGAAATATAAATGGTACATAAAAACCCAACAGACATGAGGTAATTGTCAAAGCCTGTCTGTGCCAAGGCAGCTCAGACTTCTGCTTTCTCTGTGGCATATGCCATGCTAGCAAGGTCAATCTTTGCCTCTTGGCCTCTGGGTATTCCCACTTTCCAAATAACCTTCATAGCAAAAACTAAGGTAAAATTATATTTTTAAAATTTTTGGCAAATTTTCATTTTATTACAGGGCCTTAGGGCTGTAGACCAGGAATCAATACTTGCTTTTATACCTTACCTACGGCTCGACCAAAACATTCTGTTCATTTAAGCTAGCTTTTCCTCTGGAAGCATTTTAAGTTACTCGAGAGAAGTTTTTAGAATCTACAGAAGCTACTAAAATGCGGTCACAGTGTACACCTTTAATCTGGGAAACAGTAGGAAATGACATCTCATTTAAATATCTTAAAGAAGCTTTAACTCTGCCTTTCAGAATGATAACAGGACCTCAGTGGTCTTCTAGTACCTGTGAATGCACGTTAGGCCTAGCTAACTGGGTCTGTCCATCCATTGTCTGTCCATCCATCTGTCCTTCCTTCCTTCCTTCCTTCCTTCCTTCCTTCCTTCCTTCCTTCCTTCCTTCCTTCCTTTTCTTCCTCCCTCTCTCCCTCCCTCCCTCTATCCCTCATTTTTCTTTCCTAAATCAAAAGATGTTATAAAGGGGAAAAAGTCTATAGGAGCTTGTATTTTTTATTCTGAATACTGAAATTCATAGCTGGGAACACTGTTGTCTTTTTGGTTATCATTCTGAGTATGAAAAACCCTGTCGAGTTATGGTTGTATTAAACAGGATGAACTTCTCTACTGGACAACAGAAAAAGCAGAAGCATAAAGTATATGGTAGTTTTGAAGGTTACTTTTTTGCCTCAGGGGATAATGCTCATTTTCAAGACATAATATTCCTGGTGAACATTTTATGGATTTGAACACAGTTTTTGATTTTTAGTTCTTCTGTGTCCAATTACAGCCCTCTAGGTGAATAATAAATAATTTCCGTGTTTTACAGACTATACTGGGGGAACAAAAAGTAAGGAAGAAATATTAATAGAAGAAGTTCTAAGTTAATATAAGAAATGTATTTAAAAATACAAATGTAAATAGTTATTTATTGGGAATTTTGCATTATAAGAGAGGGAAGCATGCTCACAGGTTCCTATGCAAATGGGCACGCTTAAATAATTAAAGGTAATTCCAGAGATGCTAGCGTTTTCCCTAGAGGAAACACTTGTCTAATCTGTTGAAAGTAAATGACTGGTACATCTAAATCTAGCAACATAAACTATTTCCAGTATTTAGTATAATAATATAAAACTATTGCATTGAAAATCATCTCACTATTTCCTATCTTTTGGTTTAAAAACCTACAAACATTTACATAAAGGAACAAGGTTGGAAAAAGTCGTATTTCATGAGTAAATCCCTGTGACAGTGTCATGCCTGGCATGTGTGACACGGGGTGAGGAATGGCCAAGCGGTATCAGCCCTTGATATCTCCACCCACTACATGAGATTGATTACAGGAGCGTGATGAGGACCATATTCTGTCTCATGAGAGTGAAAGAAATCTAGCCTCATCTCCGCATTCGTTAAGCACAAATCTGTTGGGAGTGCCTTGATTTAGGGAGAATGGATCACGGAGCCCTCTGCAGCAGGTCCAACGTAGCGAGGTGCAAGGAAAACAGAAACTGTGTAGAAGATCTGAGAAAAGAGTAAAACTTTCTTAGAATACAGTGCATAGAGAGATTATTTCTATAAAAGAAAAAGATTTTCTGTCAACAGCAGTATGGCAGAGGTCCTGAAAACCCTAACATACAGCCAATCTGAACTAGACACAGGAAAATTGTAGTAGAACCTGAATAGAGACAACAGACAAATTGAATCAAGTTGCTACTCTTTTGGTTAACTTGCCTGGACAGTTTTATCAGATTCTTTGGTTAATATTTTCCTGTTGACACTTTGGACCAAATCATTCTTTAGGCAAGGGATTGTACTTTTCAGAGTAGATTTTGTAGATGACTCAAGGACCCCTGTCCCCTAGATGTTGGTGGTCCATGTACTTTGTGACAACCACCCCAAAATACCTGTTTTCATAGGCAGATAGCCCCCTGGGGAGCCAAAATGCTCCCACTTATGAACTATTAGAAAAAATTTCTGTGGAAATCAAAATTCCCACATCACATTTCCAGAGGTAGATACTTTAAAGATAAATAATTCTCTGAGGGTTAATTAGCACTGATGAAATTTTCATTTGAACAGGATAAAAAGAGACCAATAAAAACAGCATTATAACTTTGATCATAGCTGAATACAATACGCAGTATAAGTTATTCACTAGAATTTGTTAAAAAGCAGTTTTATGTGGAGCAGGTCCTAACTTTAATGACTGAATTGTGATAATGGAACATTATCTTGGATTTATTTTATTTATCCATTTATTTATTTATTTATTTATTTTTGGTGGAACCGGGGATTGAACTCAGGATTTCTTTTTTTTTTTTTTTTTTAAATTAAACTAAAAAGTTGATAGTCATTTTCTTGGAACCCATGGCATTCTAAGGTAACAGAAAATGAGTAACAATTTATATATCATAGTGGTTTTATTCATTCTCAGAAACTTCTGTTGTTGTCTTGCTAGAGCTCTAAATTAATCATATCAGTTATGAGTCTGATAATCATAAAATTCAGATAAACTATGTTCCTAGTTTACACACGTGTGTGTGTGTGTGAGAGAGAGAGAGCGAGAGAGCGAGAGAGCAAGAGAGCGAGAGAGAGAGCGAGAGAGAGAGAGCGAGAGAGACCAGAGAATGAAGCAGAGGATCTAAAAATAACTAATAAAATTGAGGCAATTTATTTAAGTCATAAATCATTCATTGTGTGGTTAAAGAAAATAATCTATTTTTTACTTAAATTATCTAAATCCAGCTGTGTAAAGGGAGCCACAAAATATCTGGTTTTCATGTTAATATAATTTTGTTTTTACTTTTCATTTTCATTGAATTACCATAACTGTTTAATTTAAAATAACTTATAAATACTGAAAGATCTTTATCTGTTTCCTAAGATTTTTTTTTTTTTTTT
>NW_004524637.1:12624156-12638964 GCF_000260255.1 Octodon degus
TATATATTTATATTAGCTCCAAAATGCAACCTTAAATAAAGCATCCTGCTGGAGATGACTCTGGAATACAGAATTCCTCTTGTCATGACAGAAAAGTAGAATCTATGGCGACAATTCATCTTAAACATACTGACAATATGTATTGCATTTTCTGCAGGAAATCCTACTCATTGAACAAAACCAGAAAAAGTTGCAAGTCTCAAAGATCACCACAAATGCAATTATTTAAGTACAAGATAAATTAATTCACCTATGATGTATCAGTTACTTAAAAAAAATCATTCCACTGAAAGAATCTCGCTTAAATCTGTTCATCGGGTAATACTGTCATTCACATGAAATGTTTAAAATCTAGAGATAAATTTATATTATTCTCATTAAACTGGTCATTGTGTATAGCTTAATCCAAATCATAGCTATTTTAATCTCATGTTGTAATAAGGATAATCAACATGATCTACCCTCGCCTTATCAAACAGTCACAAAGATAAAATGAGACCGAATATAATATTTAACCACTAGCCATAGCTGTTCTGGTGAGTTCACTTTCCTGGTATCTTCTTTTTCTTTAATATTAGAGGACATCAGGGTCAGCTTCTAGTATTTATATAAGGCAGGAATTTAAATAGCTACCTCACAGAGAAAATGTGATTTCACTTTCTTTCAAAGACTCTATGCAAATTCCATCTGGATTCCTGGGAGACCTTGAGACTCACTTCGCATTTCACTTGAAATGCAGCGCATAATGTGCTTAAGGCACTGCATGAGCTGCTCCCTGAGACTATGGGAGCCTCTTCCAGAGGTCAGAAAGGCACTGCTGTCCTCTATCCTGAAACTGAGGCTTAATTATTTGGTTGGACAGGGTGCACCGGTGACTTTAGAAACTGACTGGCCTCTAGGAAGAGAGGATTATGTGAGTAGAAAGAAGCAGAGGCAAATGTTTTTGATAAAGAAAAATGTTAAGCGCAAAACACAAGCAAAATTATAGTGACATGGGCTCAGGAAAATATTGGCTTTTCAGTTAACAAGCTAAAAGCTTTGATACTTTTTAAAATGGGGCCATGGGAGAGCTAATATCCAGAGAAGTGTTTTATTCATAAGTGTGTTAGTGGCATCGAATAGTTAATGCAACTGTTAGTGTTTTTCTTACTCTCAGGGAAAATGTGGATGTGAATAATAGATGCATATAATAGATCATGCATTTAATGATAACAAGGAAAGGGAGAAAATGCAATTGTCTTCCATTAAAGCAAGCACACATGCCTGCGAGACTCGGGCTGATTCTCTAACGTGATACTGGACATAACCATATAAAAGCTGTACATTAAATTTTAATCTTTGGACTATTACCCTGTCTGGTGAAAAGTTAGGCAAACAAAAGCATTGCTTTATGAGCAAAAGGGACTTCTAGACTTTGTCATATTAGAAATACTTTGACTAAAGTATTTAAAAAAGTCCAGGAAGGAAAAGAAATTTATTCCCCCTCTAAACTACAGAAAAATGAGCAAAAGAACATTTTTATATGAGCATTAGAAAACTTTGAGATACAGCAATGAATGCAAGCTCTGATTTTTAATTGTCTCCAGAGATGTGCTAGATGTCTGCTCTTACGTTAGACTATTTCTCTTTATTTATATCTGTCATACACCTAAAATGCTGACAGTCCAGGGCTGAGTGGGTAGTTCAGTGGTACACTGCCTGCCTATCTGTGCAATACCTTGGGTTGGACCCCCAGCGCTGAAAAAAATGTCAAAGCTAGCATCATAATCCTAGAAGAGAAGCAAGACGTGGTGCAGAAGTATGAACAAGCAAGATGTCTGTGAGCACATGTGAGCGGTACTATATCATGACATGCGAGGAACAGATGTCAGAGCTCCAGTAAGTGCTGTGACTGCTTTGAGATGTCAACAAGTGCCCTCAGGAAATCCAGAAGCTACTTGGTGAAAGGAGACTCATGAAAAGTCGGTTAGAAATACTGCTTCAAATAGCAGCAATCAATGAGCTTCTAGGGCATTAGCCTGTGTCTCTCTCTTTCTCTCTCTCTCTCTCTCTCTCTCTCCCTCTCTCCCCCTTCTCTGTCTGTTACTCTCTGTCTGTCTGTCTCTCCATCTCTGTATCTGTCCGTTTCTGTCTGTCTCTTTCTCTGTCTGTCTGTCTGTCTGTCTGTCTGTCTGTCTGTCTGTCTCTCTCTCAACCCATCTGTCTCTCTGTCCCTCTATCTGTCTGTCTGTCTCTCCCCATCTCTCTTTGTCTCTCCGTTGGTCTTCAGAATAGAAAATGAGGGTCAGTCAAATAGCTCAGTGGATTAAAGCATCTGCAAGCAGGAGCAGGGGCCAGGGGTTTGATCCCTGGGCCTGCTGTGCTGGTCCCCCCACTCCCTCCGCCGGTGCGTGCTGAGATGGCAATTTGAGACTTGGCGTGGTGGTGCGTGCCTGTAATCCCAGCTCTTGGGAGGCTGTAAACAGGTGGACAACTACGAGTCTGATCTAGTAGTGAGACCCTGAACACCCTGTAGACCTTTCCCTAGAATAAAAAAAAGAAAGAAAGAAAGAAGAAAGAAAGAAAGAAAATGAAAGACATACACAATACTTACCGTTTCTGATACTTAGAAGAGTGCCTGAAACCTTGTGGACAAGGCCACAATATTTAAGTTGGTTGAACAGAATTGAATTTATTTTTAAGAGATTCTTTAAGATTTTTGTTAGTGACTGGGAAAATGTCTACGGAAAGGAAAGGACTAAACAAGCAAGAGATGAGTGTGACCGCTAAATTCATGGAAGGAGCTGAAGAACCAGGAGCCGGGGCCTGAAATAGGGTTCTACCCACAAACTGCAGGCAGGGAATGTTTATTTTTCAACTCCATAATTAAGTTTTTTCTTTTTAATTTTTCTAATCTTATCCAAAACTTCTCAACTTTTAACCCAATGATTTTATTTAAAATTAATTTTAGGTATAAAAAGGTATTAATATGTAACTTTCTATATCTTCTATTTTGTCTTCTAGTTACATTTCAGGACAATTCCATCATCCTAACAGCAAAAGCACAGGAGATATATTTTTAACACTATTCAGCTCACATCCCCCATGGAACTAGCTGTGATCTGGGCAAACATCAGGCTCTAACCTGCCTTTTCCAGATAATCAGGACACTTTCTTTTCCTGAAAAGATAAGTTGCTAACTAACCTTCAATGGCTGGTTAGCTCAGGCACTGTCTCTTGCGAATGAAGAGAAGGTGTCTGCTTAACCCTGTGGCTGCATCTGTTCACCAGATGGTAAATTCACATTAAGACTATAAAGTCTCTACCGTGTCTGCTATTCGCGTCCCAGCACTTAGTGCACCTAGCGTAGTGCAGCTTCTGGATGAAAGGTTCTAGGTAAAAGTAAGTGTGGCCAACAGGAGTGAGCTCACACGCATGAGCAAGGGGACTGCTGCCATGGCCCTGTCCACTTCACATGCTGTGCACTGGGCCAAGGTGGAAACGTTCAAGGCTTGCAGGGAAGGCCAGGCCACAGAGCTGCTGCAGCCTGCGACAGTCTGTCCACTGACAGGCGGCCCTTTGTGCTATGCAGCGGATGTCATCCCAGGTAAATCTCTGTGTGCCCAGGTTCCTGGCAGGCCCAGCAACAGCCGGGAGTCCAGGAGTGCTGAGCAGCTTCATGCACTTATACTCCGGTTTGTGGCTAGGTGTCCCCCAAAGCCTCGTGCAGTCAGGGGGCAGCTTCTAGAGTTTGCGACTGATTCACGGTCCGATGTGGGAACGATGGGTGTGGGCGCCACGCTGGCAGGTAGCCGGAGTGCCATGTAAGGAAGGGAGAGGGGCTGGCTCAGCAAGGCTGCTGCCTCCCCCTTGTACTCTTGCTGTTCTGCTGTTTTCCACCTCCACAAGCTGCTGCCCTCTCCCGTGGGCCACTCTGCCTTGGAGACAACTGATTACGGACAGAAACCTCCATAAATGATGAGCTAAATAAACCTTTCTTTCCTTAATTTTGGGTGTTTGGCATTTTGTGCCAGCAATAAGAGAAAAGTAGCGGAGACAATGTACTTGAACAAATCCACTGAATAAGTCATCAGACTTTTGAGGGTCTAGAAACACACATAATAACATTTGCTTTTGCACCTCAGTAAAAGGAGCACAGAAAAAAAAAAAAAAAAAAAAAAACCAGCAAGGGCTATTTGAATAATACTACTCAAATTCAGTGTGTTACACCCACTTGAAGAAAATTAACCTGCTAAAGAAAGGCAGATATTATTTGCATCTGCTCCCAGGTTTTTAATCAGCAGAGCTGGCTGGGGGCAGAAATTTCCTTTTTCTGCAAGTTCACCGATGTTAGTAGCACTCTGCCAGGGAGGGTTCTGCCCTTCCCCAACCCCAGGGACATTTGGCATCATCTGGAGATGTTGTGGGCTCTCACAGCTAAGTGGGCGGGGAGTGCTACTGGCATCTAGTGGATAGAGATAGGGGTGCGGGCAAGCTCCCTAAAATGCTGCGGCGGACACACAAGCCTCCTGGGCCAGGACACAGAGCTCCTGGACAGCAGCAACGCTTGGTCCCATACCACCTCGCAACAGACAGGGGGAAGCGGAGTCCAAGAACCCCCAAAGTGGAAGGTAATCAAGCAATCTGATTGTGCAGTGACTCCAAAACAGGTTAGCTTCACATTATCGCAATTTTTTCCCCAGCAATGCTTTATTCAAGAACGCTAGCCAAGAAGACACCTGTGAATTATTGCTTACCTTGCCAACTGAATTATTTCTTACCCTACCAGAAGAATTTACAATATTTCTAGGTTTTCTGTAAAGGAGAGAGTTGCTCAGAAAAACAATGTCATTTAAGCCAATCGTTCACTCGTTTCTTAGTTCAATAAATATTCCACCTAATGCACTTTTAAAAAAAAAATGTATTTGGCACAGGGTCTCACTATGCAGCTAGGACTTGTGGTGCTCCTCCTGTTTTTAGCTTCCTCAGCGCTGGGGGTACAGGTGTGCACCGCCACTTCCAGTCTTGGTGGCCAGCTCTGCGCATCCAGGGATGGGGACAGTGTGACATGCGGTAGCGGGGATCAAACCCCTGACCCTGCACTTGCCTAAGCAGGTTCTTAGTCTGCTGAGCTATCTCACCGGCCCTCGATGCATTTTTTGAGCACCTTATATATACATGTAACGTCTGAACTAATGTACTTTATATAGTTAATGCTCATATCTATGTGCTATGTCTCAATAAATACTTTATATTCGTATTTTTGATAAATTTAATTATGGTCTGAACTGATTTCTCTCTTGCTGACACCTTGAAACACTGTTCATTAAGAAATACTATCATCTACTTTTAACAAGACTTACTAGAAATCTTTAAGGGACTTTACTGAGTAATGAAACAAAACGAAAGATGATGCTTTTATTGAGAGCTTCAAGGAACTTCCACTAATTAACCCTTTGTCTCCTTAAAATTAAATTAGCTCCCTAGTATTTTAAGACAAATGAAAGCCTCTTTCCTAAGCCTACTCAAGCACAAGAATCATTCCTTTTACCAACTATGGTTGACTTACCCTTTAGCAGAACAAATTAAGAACTTATCAGTAATTATGAAAATAATTTCCTTCTTTTATTGAAATACTTCGCAGCACTCCAGCCTGGCGCATTATCATTCTGGGTGGCGTAGGTGTTGTTGAAAGGCAGTGTGAAAATAAGAGCCTGAATATAAATTCCTCCCAGGAACACTGAATCACTTTGTATTTTCTGAGGCAAAAAAGAACTTTTTTTTTCTTGGCAGAAAAAGAAGGATAAGAACATTTTAACTTTCAGGAATGCATAAAATTGCTATTCTATATATTTCAAAGTTGATGGCCTTTCAAATGGGAAAGAGTATCTTATTGTTTATAGCTGTCCATACACTTACCATTTTTCTATAACGTATATCTCAATATAGATGAAATAACTTACAATTTATTATACAATTAGGAAATATATTCAATCACAATTCAGTAAATATTTACAACGGACCTACTCTGTTCCAGGTACCATGTTCCAGGTGTTGGGAAATCTGAATTTGGTTTTGAGGAGGAAGGAATACAGAAAGCAACATTCAGAAGACAGACCTTGCTCATACAGAGGACGCTGTGGAAGGCCACCTTTTGCGTGAGTGCTGCAATTGGTGAGAGACACATTTTCTTGGCTTTAATATTTGCAAGATACCACACATTTCAACAACAGGTGACCTGCACTCAGGTCAGGCTGAAAGCCCTATCAGTGAAGGAACTATATTGAGCCGAGGCATGAGCTCTCTTTTAATTATACTAATTATTAAAGGGACAGTTACTGCTCTGTAACACAGGTCCAAGAACAGCCTGAGACCTTTCTAAGTGGAGGTACTGTATTTATTTTAGTAGGAACACAGGCTTGCTATCTGTTATTTATGATGGTCTTCTACATATACCTTTTGTAAAGAGAATTCCTGTTGTCTTGGTTCACTCTAGCTGCTGTTACAAAACCATTGGACTAGAAACTGACATCCAAAGGAAGGCTATTGCTCAGTTTCAGAGGCTGGAAATTCAACATTGAGGGGCCAACATTCAGTGCTCAGTGAGGGCTTACTTCCTCATGTATCCACGCATGGGCAAGGGGCAAGCAAGCGGAATCACCTCCCAGATGCCTCACTTCCCGACATCATCGCCCTTGGCCTTCTTTCAACCTCTGGATTTCGAGGGACACAAACACTCAGAGCATAGTACCAGCATCAGCTCAGACTGGCACAGCTGTTTGGATTTCTTCTGTCCCCCCATGTTTCTGCATTTGGCAAGATGAACAGTTACTCATTTACAGCAGGAAAGTTCAATTCTCTGCCTTCTGAGTCTCAGCTATCTTGTCCTGCAACTTGAAGCTGACAAAAGGGAAAATAAACAACTGACACTCCATTTGTAGTTAACAGATATGGATTGGGTCTAGGACTTGTTTCTGACTTCCAATTGTATTCTGGAAGTTATAAACTCATGTCACCCACACATTATGTACAATGGAGGCTCTCTGGTTGCAGGTTTTGGTAAATTGTATTTTTTGGTGATGAATTCTTTTTGGTGCTGAATTCTAAGACCTCATGGTACATTGCTATGTGTCTAATACAATAGTATAAGCTGTATGCAAAGCATGTCTTGCAGGCTAGAGCACTTGGCTTTTCCAGATCATGTTGAATGAGTAAAATTTCATCCTCTGTAGCAGGGAACATGTATTTCAAGCTCATGTAGTAATTCCTGGGCAGCTGCCACCATGACACATGACGTGGTTTAAAATGTACTTGTGTAGAAGTCTATTTCCTTTTTGCCCCTCTTCAAAAATCTACCCAAACAACAACAATGGCAAAACCAAAGCAAAACTGTACAAACACACAACAACAACAACAACAACAACAACAACAACACACCCTGGTATCCTGTTTCAGGTACTTGTCTGTATTCTCTAACACAGTTTCATAAAAACCTAGTAAAGTCAACTCCACTTTGGAAGATCACAACTGTCATCTACAGGTGAGAAGAAACAGTGACATCCACTTTGAGTTAGCTTAGCAAGAAGCACATTTGAGAACAGTGCTAGCTGATAATGTTGGTGACAATGCAAGGCAATGACACTCAGAATTTTTCACAGCAAAAGTGTCTAACAGTATCAAAAAGTGGTCATGTAGCCCCACAACTGTATAGCACAAGAGCCGACTGCACAAAGCAAACTGTGAACATACAACTGTTTATGTGCTGTGCATAGACAATGTGATGTCTCACTATCACACTGAAGGTGCTAGTACATCTTAAGAGAAAATACCCAAATTGTCTTCCTTTTATAAAGAATCTTCTTATTTTAAAGACTTTGTTTTCAGTGTTTGAAAAATACATTATGTCCAATAAGAACCCCCCCAAATTTGCAAAATATTACCATTTGATTTACAACCTAGTACAATTACTTATTTATGCTATATAAAATAAAGTAAAATGATTAAACAGGAGTCTTAACCTTTAACCCGTCATTACCACCAGGTGGATTCTTCCCCTATTGCTATTCAATGGCTACTGAAGCTGAATCTATAACCTGTGTATTTGTCACCAACTATTAAAAAATAATTTTCCAGGGCTGGCTAAATAGCTCAGTGGATTAAAGTGCTTGGAAGCAGGTGCAGGGCCCAGGGGTTCAATCCCTAGGCCTGCTGTGCTGGCTCCACCCCTGGGTCACACTGAGACAGAAACTGAGACTGGGGGTGATGGTATGCACCTGTAATCCCAGCTCTTGGGAGGCTGTAAACAGGTGGATCACTACAAGTCTGATCTAGTATTGAGACCCTGAACACCCTAAAATAAAAAAAAAATTCCTTACATGGATCTTTTTACATAGTAATGTTCACTCAAACCTATATCTTAAGTAATTTAGAGAAGAATATTAGTAAGGATTGTAAGTGATATTTACAAATAGATGAAATGCTTGGTGCTATGGTTTGGGAATGCTTTCCTCTGAGTTCTTGTGCTGAATTCGTTGTCCTGCGATGATGATGCAGAGAGGCAGGGGCTCCCCTCAGCTGGGGCCTATGGGAGTCACGAGGTCCCTGGGGCCCTTCCCTCAGAAGACATTCATGTACGCCTTGGTTAGTTTTCTCTCATTGCTGAATACCCAACACCCAAATTAAAGAGGGAAAGGTTTATTTAGCTCACAGTTTGTGGAGGTTTCAGGCCATACTCGGCTGGCTTCAAGACAGAGTGGCACGTGGCAGAGGGCAGCAGTGGATGACAGCAGAAAACAGCAAAAGCAACAAGAGCAACAAGGGAGGAGCAGCAGCAGGGAGCAGGCCCCTCTCCTTCCCTTGTGGTGTATGTAGGCTGCCTGCCCCAGAGAGGGGGCAGCACTAACTCATCCTCCCAGCACTGGACCAGGAATCAATCGCACTCTAGATGCTGGCTCCCATGACCACATGAGGTTTTGGGGGGGCATCTAGACACAAACATAATGTGTTTGTTATCTTCTCATGGGACCCCAGCCTACCTATGGCTTCCTATCTCACAAGATGATCTCCCCAAGCACTCTTGATACTGCAACAGCATCTGCTCTGTTGTCCTTGCCAGATCTAACTCTATGTTATTCAGATACACAGATGTCAAAACTGTCAGCTAAATAAACCTCCCTTCTTTATAAGTTAGCCAGACTCTGGTATTTTGCTTCAGTGATCAAAAATGAACTAATAAACATTGTAATAATGTCAAAGGAGAAACTTCAGCTCCCTTTCATTACTAAATGTAACATCAACACTGTAAAACAGTTATTAAATTTAGTGCACAGAGGTGATGGCTGATTAGAGAAGGAGTGCTGGAGAATGCTCAGAGAAGAATCCCTGAAAAGTACAAGGTCTGTGAAGCAAGGGAGGCGCTCACACCCAGAAACAGAGTCCTTTTGAAACACAATCCCTCTATAGGCAGCCAAATAGACCACTAGATCCCTGAAGAAGGGAGGTGGAGAGGTGGGTGGATCACTGCAGGTTCTAGGCCAGACCTGGGTAGCATCGTGAGTTCAAAGCCAGGAAGAGAACAGGAGACGAGACGAGACGAAATGAGAAGAGAAGAAGGGGGGAAGGAAGGAAAAAAAAAAGAAGAAAGCAGAAAGAAGTGGTGACTGGCACACCTTACCAGAAAGCATACCACTTGGGGAGTAGCTCTCACAGCTTAAGGGAAAGGGGCCAGGCTCCTAGGTAGACTCTGCATATTTTCCTTCCCCTCTGGAAGAGGAAAACCAGCATGGGAGTATGCTGTGGTGAACCCCAGGAAAGCCACCACAGCAATGAAAAGGGGAACCTTTACCCTTCTAAACACTGGAACCTGCAGTATTCTACTCACAGCTGACAGCTAGAAAGGAAGCCCCCGTGCTCTAGGTAGAGAGAGGCTAAAACTGTGATCTGGGGGTGGCACTGAGCCCATCAGCAGGGAGCTATGGACCACATTCCTTGAGATATGTGGGCGGGGGAGACGGAACATTCCATCTAGGGCAGGTATTCTCCTGCTGTTCCCCCCAAAGACCAGCAAGATCTGTGACTGCAGGAAATCCTGACCACCAAGCGCCGTTTCTATGCCGGGATATGAGGTCATTAGCCAAGCCCACAAGATGGAAAGAGGAGCTCCTGGGTTAGGGGCTGTGTGGAATGTGAGAGTAAGGGGAAAAAGGGCCCCGGCTGGGGCAGAAAACTTCTGGGGCAATAGTAGGCAGAAAGCTCCTGTAGGGAGAGCAGGAAGAGAGTGTGGGACTCCCTTGCAGCTAGGGGGCAGGATAATAAGACAACAGTTGAAGGAGACACAGGGCTCAGCCAGGCAAATTATTCCACATCGTCTTCACCCCAAAGGAATGGAGGTGGTTGGTTCTTGGAATAGAGATGAAGGACTTCAGTGAACCACATCAAACACTGCTTGCAGAGAGGAGGTGGACTCAAAAGAAATCTGAGCTCTCTACCCCCGACAGGCAGTTGGGGGCTTGTGGGCCTGGGGGTGGTAGTGGTTGCTGGTTGCTTGCAACTACACTATGGCTGAAGTTGGATGAGAACTGTGTGGATTGTCTGGCTACAGGGCACCGGGCGCAGGGCATAGTAGACAGGAGAACTGTTTGAATGGTGTGTCTATTCTGGATATTTTCCCATTCTTTCCCCTAACTTTTTTTTTCTTTTTCTCATTTATTTCCTCAATTTTGCTTCTGTGCCAGTACTATTTTTTCCCAGTTTTTTTCCTTTATTATGATCCTCAATTTTTCATTTTTCTTTTTGATTACCTTTTCTCCTTCTTCTGTGATTTCCATTTACTCTACCTTTCCTATCAGTCTGTCTGTCTGTCTATCCATCCATCCATCCATCCTTCACAAATAGATCAACAGGTTCTGACAATCTCATGGCTTCCCTCAAAACCTGATTATACCATTCTCCCTTGCATCTTTCTCTCCCCACCACAAATGCTCCTAAATCCCCACTACTCAAACCCTCTATTCCAACTATGAAATATCCTCAACTGAGTCTTGCCTATTTTTAGCACATGGCTATTTCTCCTATGTCCCCCTCTTCCTACTGACCTGTCCCATCTTTCCCCCTTCCTGTCCTCTTCTCTTCTCCCTCCACATCACAGACTCACTGCCAGGAACAACACAACACAGTCTGCAAGGGGTGCTGATAAAGGGGGAAAGCACAAAGCAAGTTCTAATACACAGGACTGGTGGCTGATCTGATCTAATGACGCTGTTATAACCACTAGAAATCTGCATGGTACAATGCAGTGACACAGTCCTGGCCAATTAATTTTAGTAGGCAAACAATAATTTTAGAGAAAGCCTAGAACATAACACTGGAAAGTAGAACCTGACTGAAGAGTTATTCATATCAAAAACAAACTCTACATCCTACTTGACATCATACCTCAGCGCACGTGTGTGTATGTGCGCGCGCGCACACACACACACACACACACGCGCGATAAAGCAAGGCAGCAGAATGTCCATAGGCTCCCAACTCTCCCAACCCAGTCACAAATGGAAAGGAAAACCAAACTGCCAGGTAGCTGAAAGTGATAAACACAAGTCCAAAGATGACATAACCAAAAGGTAGCTGAACTATCAGAAAAAATGAGTAATATGGTTATGGAGGAAACAAAACAAACTGGAAGTGCTGAATAAAATGGTTCAAGCCAAAAAGGAAAAATGTACCAAAGGTATAGATTCTATGAAAAAAGGCAAATCAGAAGTCCCTAAAATAAAGAGCTGTACAGAATTCTAAACATTATAGAAATGACCAATGTGAAGAAGAAGTTTTAGAAATTGAGGACAAAGTGGTAAGATGTGATGATTTATTCAGAGAAGCCTTAAAAATGATAAAAGAGCAAGCAAAAATATCCAAATTCTGTTAGATGATGCAAAAAAAAAAAAAAAAAAACCCTCAACGTAAGATTAACTGAGCCTAAGAAAAGTTAAATGACAGCACACACAGAATAAAAACATGAGCTTATAAAAAAAGAAAAAAAAGTACTCGTATAAATTGCAGCAGGAAACTTTAATTTTAATTCTTAAAAAGTTTTATTTACTTATTTATTTCATACAGGGTGATGCTACACAGCTTGGACTCATAGTGATCCTCCTATCTCAACCTCCCCAGCACTGTGATTACAGGTGTGCACCACCATGCCCAGTTTTGGTGGCCAGCACAGTGTGTCCAGGGTTCCAGGGCCGGCACAACATATGGTACTGGGGATTGAAGCTGGTCTTTGTGCTTGCCAGGCAGGCACATAGACCCCCAAACTATCACCCCAGCCCAGGAAACTTGAAAAGTATGAGAAAGAACTCAACATACAGGTTAGCAAGGCTTTTTTATTGCAGAACTGGAGATAGAACTCAGACCCTTGCCCTTGCCAGGGAAGCGCTTATTCTACTGAGCCATCTATCTCCTTGGCCCAAGCAAGGCTTATTGAACACTAGATAATTATAATAGAAAGAGTTCTCATCACACATTATATTCAAAATCTGAGATGTACAACACAAAAATTTTAAAAGTCAGAGAAAATAAAAAAAATCAATTATCAAGATAAACAAATCAGGATATACAAATTTTCAATCCAACACAAATTTAAAAATCAGGAGAGCTTGGAGTAAAGTGTTTCAAACCATTAAAAAAAAACAAAAAACAAAAAACAAAAAAACTTCCAATCCAGAATATATCCTGCAAAATTATCTGTTAAAATTGATGATAAAATAAGGTCTTTCCTTCACAAACAACACCTTAAGAGATTCGCGCACAGCAAGCTAGCGCTCTGTAAAAGAGTCCAGAATATCTCAGAGGCACCATAAAGCTAACAAATCCCAACAATCAGACACAATGAATACATCAAGCGAGGCAAGCAATAAAAAGGGGGAAAGGAGCCAGTAACAACAAGAACAAGTCCAAAAACTGCCATGGAAAAACCCTGCAGTGTCAGGAATAAGGCAAAACTTTTCAGTCATGATTCTTAATGTAAATGGCCTCAATTCCCCAATAAAAAGACAAAGATCAGCAAACTGGATAAAAACAGTCAGAAACCCCAAATCTGTTTCATTTAAGAGAGTCAATCAGAAAGAAATTCATAGACTAAAAATCGAAAGAGGGAAAACAGTATTCCATGCACCAGGACCCTGATAGCAAGTCTGAGAATAAAATTCTCCAAGCAAACTTAAAGTTAAAATTTATCAAAAGAAAGGCTGGCCAAATAGTTCAGCAGATTAAAGCACCTGCAATCAGGTGCAGGGGCCAGGGATTCAATCCCCAGGCCTCTGTGCTGGCCCAATCCCTAGGGTGCACTGAGACAGTAATTGAGACTGGGCATGGTGGCGTGTGCCTGTAATCCTAGCTCTTGAGAGGCTGTAAACAGGTGGATCACTATGAGTCTGATCTAGGAGTGAGACCCAGAACATCCTGTAGACATTTCCCTCAAATACAGGAAAAAAAATTCATAAAAAGAGGTGAAGGTAGTAGTACATATTAGTAAGGAGAAACACTTAATTGGCAGAGATAAAAATTATAAATATATATGCACAAAATGTTAGTACACACATTCCTTCATAAAACAAGCACTATTGGACATAAAAGATCAAATAAATACCAATATAATCATAACAAGTGGCCCCAATACCCCACTTTCACAAATAAACTAAACAAAAAAATTAACAACAAATATCATTCCTGAAATATATATTTGAAGTAATGTACTAAATGGAAATATACAGCGTATCCTGTCCTACTTTAACACAGTACACATTCTTCTCAGCAGCACACTGAACTTCGTCAACAATAGACCACATACTGCTACATGATGCCTGTCTAACTACATATAAAAGAAGTCCTCATTGACATTAGAAATCAGTCATAAAGTGAAGCACAGACATTCGACAAACACCTGGGCATTAAGTAACACATCGTGGGACACACAACTAGTAACAGAGCAAACCAAGTATGAGAAAAATTCAATATATAAGTAAGTTAAACAATGCCTTGTATCCAACAATAAAGCCAGTACAACATACCAGAAGCAAGGGCACATAATAAAAACAGCCCTGAGAAGGAACTTCATAGCTTCAATGCTCACAGTAGAAAAAGAAAAGGGAGTACAAACAAATGAAATGTTCAAGATACGAGGAATACATGAAGAGTTCAAACCGAAACGTAGTTCAAAGAGGGAAAGCATAAAGATCAGGGCAGAAATTAATGAAACTGATACTAAAAAATAGAAAGAATCAATGAATGGCTGAATAGACTCATATCTAAGTCATTAGAAAGAAAAAGGCAAAATCATAATGAAAACTGACAAAATCCAGAAGACTGAAGAATTAGTATGAAAAATTGTATTTTAAAGAAATGCACAGATTCCTAGACATATGTGAATTACCAAAAGTAAATCGATAAGACATAAAAACTCTGAACAGTCCAATAACAGGCAGTAGAAAAACACCTACTGAAATGGGCAGGATCTAACAGATTCACTGCTGCTTTCATAAGACTTTCAGAGCTTTATAATATGATATTCCTCAAACTCTTCAGGAGAAGACAATTGATGAACAATTGCTTCTTTTTTAAAAAATTAATTTTATTGAGAAAGAAATAGCAATGAGACAGTTTCAAAACAGGCTACTAGGAAAGTTACAATAATTAATACAATGTATATTGTTGTCTTCACAGTCGTTATTCATAGTACAGGATGCAAACATGATATCTTGTCTAAACACTATTAGTACAAATATTTCTTCTCATTGAACTAAGAGAAAGTAGCTGTATATCTATCCTAACTACTTT
>NW_004524637.1:12639064-12645514 GCF_000260255.1 Octodon degus
TATATATATATATACAAAATGATCCTTCATTTATATTCCCCTTTTTTAGTTTTGTCAGAGATGGGTATTCCATTGTCATTCAAATACTGTAGTTGAGTGAATGCAGCAAAATAATCCAATATAGTTCAGAAGTCCATAATAGTAGTGAGTTATCTGCAAGACTGGCAATGTCAGAAGTTGTTGACTTAAGCCTTTTACAGCTCAGCATATTAATATGGCTTTACTTTTTATACGTCCTTTTTATACTTTTTTGCTGGATGGTTGAGAACAAGATAAAGCAAGACTTACATAACAAAAAGTGCAGTTTCTGTATCTGAAAGGTCAGTAAAATCCCCTCAGGATTTACCCTGAAACCCTGTACAGCAGTTTATAGATCTTTTGTTCAGTGTCAGCCATGTGGATGAGTCACAGTCATTGCTTGACCAATTTGCTCTCTGTGAAAGCCTAAGAAAATGTTTTCTCTTGAATAAAATGTCTCTAAATGAGTATAGAAAGAAACATCCTTAATAAGAAACTGGCAAAAAGAATGCAGTGAGTCCCCTAAAGAATCAGACTTCACGACCAAGCAGGTTTTATCAACATGGGTTGCAAGGATGGGTCAACCAGGACAAATTACCACATGTAGTATGCTAAAGAAACAGAAACAAGCAAAAAAGTCACATGATCATATCAGTAGCTGCAGAAAAAGCTTTTAATAAGTCTGACATCTATTTATTTTTTAAAAAACCTCAAAAAAATAGGTATAAAGGATTTTTTTTTTTTTTTTTTTTTTTTTTTTTCGGAACCAGGGATTGAACTCAGGCCCTTAGAGCTTGCCAGAGAAGCACTTATTCCACTGAGCCATCTCCCCGGCTCCGGTATAAAGGATCATAATGTGATAAAAGCCACTTAAAATAAACCAAAAGCCAACATCATACTAAATGATGAAAAACTGAAAACTTTCCCTCTAAAATCATGAAACAGGATAATAACGTCCACTGTTAACACTCCTCTTCAATGCAGTATATGTGAAACACTAGGTAAAGCAATGAAGGAAGAAAAAGTAATTAAAAGGGTATGTGTAGGAAAAGAATAAGTCAAATTTTCAGATGACATAATCCTGTATATAAAAGTCCCAAAAATTCTTCCAAAAGACTTATAGAAGCATTAACCCAACTCAGCAATGTGCCCAGACACAAAATCAATATATAAACGCCAGTAGCATTCCTAGAAGTCCACTGAACAAATTATGAATTCACTAAGAAAGACATTACAAAAGACCTGTACAATGAAAATTATAGTACTCTGAAAGGAGATAGGTGAGGACATCAGAAAATTGAAAAACATACTCTCTTCCTGAATAGGTAGAACAAACATTATCAAAATGGCTATACTTTCAAAATGTCAAAAACATTCCTCACAGAACCAAAAAAAAAAAAAAAAAAAAAAAATCAGGATTTCAAATTATATTACAAAGTTACAGAGATAAAAACTGTATGGTATTGGCACGAAAACAAACTTATGTATCAATGGAATACAGCAGAAGATGCAACAATAACCCCAGATACTTTCAGACACCCGACTTTAACAAAGTACCCCAAAATGTATCTCAGAGGAAAGGTACTGTCTTTAATAATGGTGTTGAGAAAATGGGCTATATATATACACAGAAGAATGAATTTAAACTCAGATCGCACATAATGTATTGAAATAAAACAAAAATGAGTCAAAGACCTAAATATGAAAAGAGAAATGCTAAGCCTTCTGGAAGATAAAACAGTTAAAATCCTTGAGGATACAGTTTATGGCCTACCCATGGGAAATGGAATTCCAATTTCATGAGAAATAATATCAAGAATCAGCAAATGGGATTAAAATTACAAAGCTTCTTCATGGCAAAGGAAACAACCAAAAGAGTCAACAGCTAACCTACAGAAAGGAAAAAAGAATTTTGCCATTTGACAGAGGACAACTACCTAGAATATATGAAAAGAACTAAGAATAATTAGAACCCTCAAGACAAGACTCAATCCTAAAAGGAGATACTGAAATAAACTGACACTATGCAAAAAAAGAAGTACAAATGACCCGTACAACATGACAACTGCTCAACATCATGGGTCACTAGAGAAATTAAAATTAAAACAACATTGAGATTTCATCTTACTTGAAAAATAATGAACCATTAAGATGTCAAATAATAGCAAATGCCTGTGCGGCTGTGGGGAAGAGGAACCCCACCGCATTTCCCGAGGAAATGGAAACATCTATAGAAACTGACATGGGAATTCCTACAGTAAGTAAATAAATAAAAACTTGAAATTCCATTTGATCTAGATGTTCCCTACTGCTTGTCCTCACAAAACAATTAAAGATAACATATGACAGTGGTAGATGCACACCTGTGTTTATAGCAGCACAATTCATAATAACTAAACTTTTGTTTTTGGCTACATCTCCATTAACCAATGAAAAGACGAAGAAAATATATGCACAATGGCACTGGAAGGGCAACTTTGTAGAATTTGTATGAAAACGGGTACTCCTTGAGCCATAAACATAGATGAGATAAACCAGACACAAGAGCTCAAATATGATATGGTTTCTATTGTATGAGAAATCCAAAGTATGGATGAATTAAGAGCCAAGTAAAAGATAGGTGAAAGAAAACAAAGAGAGATCTTTTGCTATGGAGAAGGGGATTAAGAGATGGCTGGAAGGAACAGGGGCATGGGAAAGGAATATAGAAGAATGAAGATGGGTCATATTCATGCATCAAACACCTATAATGAAAACAGTAACTATGTACATCAAATAGGAAGGAAGGAAGGAAGGAAGGAAGGAAGGAAGGAAGGAAGGAAGGAAGGAAGGAAGGAAGGCAGGCAGGCAGGCAGCAGGCAAGGAGGGAGGAAGGAAAGAAGAAAGAGAGAGAAGGAAAGAGAGAAAGGAAGGAGAAAGAAGCAGAAGCAGCAGCAGAAGGAGGAGGAGGAGGAGGGAAAGAAGGATAGAAGGAAGGAAGCAGGAAAAGAAGGATAGAAGGAAGGAAGGAAGGAAGGAAAGGCAATTTGAGGCTTAAAATGAGAGAAACATTGGTTAAATATTAAGAAAACCGTCCAGGAAGGAAGTTTTATTTTATTGTTTATAGGATACATAAATGTGAGAAGTTTTAGCCTGAGTCATTCAAAAGACTAAAAACAGAATTCTAAAATTATCTACTATGACTTCTTAGCAATTTAAAGGGTACATATTCTGCAAAATAGAACCTCAGAAAGCATATTAAGAGAGGGTCACTGGAGACTTATCCCAAGCAGCCCTATCTAGGCATATCTTCTCCATATCATACCATGAATATTTTGTCTATATAATTTTATCATCTTGTGAGACAAGCCTATTGGAACTAACCCATGGGCCCTAAGAACAGGGCCAATAAATGAGTGAGAAATACTGGATAAGCTCCTAGTTCTGTTACTACTGGTTATTAAAAACGTTTCATTACATACTTTGAAAACTAACTTCAGTGGTTTTCTGAGGAACAGGGGACCTGAGAGGATGCATGGGGTGGTGTGCACAAGATTCCTCTTCCCAAGGGTGGACAGTGCTGAGAGCTTTATGTCAGCTCTGAATATGCGGGCTGGTGTCTTTTCTCTTCATCTAGGTTATTTCTATACCTTCCCAATCTTGAAAACCTTCCCAAAGTCACAGGCACCTTGAAAATATTTCCCCATTACATGAAAAACACTGTTCAAGGAAGAGAAGGTGAGGACCTCTCCTCCCAGTGACTGCATGGAGCACACAGTCCACATGTTCTCGGAACCTCCCAAGACCCTAAGCTAGAGGGGCTACTCTGTCAAAGCACTTTCCCATGCAATAGGTAGTTAAGACTATTTTGTTTATTGTTTTAAAAGTAATTTGAAGCTTTAAAAAAGTAGATATAAAAAAAAAAGTAGGTATGTTGGGCTGGGGAGGTAGCTCGGCAGTCTAAGTGCCTGTCTGGCAAGTGCAAGGACTGGAATTTGATCCCCAGGATTGCACATGGTGCTGGTGCAAGGTGCCAAGCTGGCCCACTGAAACCCGGTGTGGTGGCGTACACCTGTAATCCCAGCTCTGGGCAGGCTGATACTGGAGGATAACTATGAGTCTGATCTGCATAGTGAGACCCTGTACCAAATCAATCAATCAATCAATCAATCAATCAATCAATCAATCTATTTATCTATCTTATTTATTTATTTATTTATTTTTCTTTTTTGGAGCAGAACTGGGGATTGAACTCAGGCCCTTGCGCTTGCCAGGGAAGCACTTATCTCACTGAGCCATCTCCCTGGCTCCAATAAATCTTTTTTAAAAAGTACTTATGTTGCAGCTATTTTCATAATCAGACTGAAAGTTAGCTTTTAGCTATAGGTCAAATAGGCACACTTAACTGGTAAACTGGGAATCCTTGCCCTAGATAAGATTTTCAGTAAACAGTGAGAAAGGATTCAGTATTTCAATTTCAATCATTGTGGCCTTTCCATGTTGTTATTTATATTGTAAACAACTGGTTACAGAAAACTATACTGATATCATTAGACATATTTTTGGACTTTGGGATACTTACAAATAGGATAAAAGGGATTTTCACTTATAAATTTGAATTCCATACTAGAAAATTGACAGGAGAAAATAGACTCTACCATTTTAATATTTTTATCTTAATACATACAGCTTCTACATCTAAAAAGAATTCCCTCATGTAAGTGTATTTTCACTATAACTCTTAGTTGTTTTAAATTTAGAACTAAAGTCCAACACTCATTCATGTTCAAAGTCCTACAGAACATTGGAATAAAAGGAGTAGGTACATTTACTTCAAACTGATAAAAGTCATCTATGACAACCCAACAGCTAACTTAATTCTAAATGGGGAAAAACTGAAATCTTTTACTCTTAGATCGGGTACACGACAAGGATGTCCTCTTTCACCACTTGTATTCAATATAGTTCTGGAATCATTAGCTAGAGCCATTAGACAAGAGAGAGAGAGAAATAAAAGGAATAAGAATAGGCAAAGAATAAATTAAATTATCACTATCTGCAGATGACATGATACTTTACTTGGAAGATCCAAAAAACTCCACCGAGAAGCTACTAGAATTGATACACAAATTCAGTAGCATAGCAGGATGCAAGGTCAATACACAAAATTGAACAGCATTCTTTTACACAGATAACAAACATACTGAGAGGGAAATTATAGAAATAATATGTTTTATAATAGCAATATGGAAAGTGAAATACCTTGGAATTAATCTAACTAAAGAAGATTTAGTTCAAGATCTGTTCAAGGAAAATTACAGTACTCTAAAAAAAGAGATTGTAGAGGATTTCAGAAAATGGAAAGATATTCCATGCTCCTGGACAGGAAGAACCAACATTGTAAAGATGGCCATACTCCCAAAATTGCTGTACTGATTTAATGTAATCCCTATTAAACTACCACCAACATACCTCACAGACGTAGAGAAAGCATTCTTGAAATTTATTTGGAACCAGAAAAGACCTAGAATAGCAAAGGTAATCCTGGGCAATAAAGACAAGGCAGAAGGCATCACAATTTCTGACTTGAAACTATACTACAAAGCTACTATGATAAAATCAGCCTGGTACTGGCAAAAAAATACACCTGAGTATCAGTGGAATAGATTAGAAGGCAGAGAAGCCCCAACAAACACACTCAGCCACCTCATCTTTGACAAAGGGGCTAAACATGCTTACAGGAAGAAAGATAGCCTCTTTAACAAATGGTGCTGGAAAAACTGGCTCTCTACATGCCAAAAACTAAAACTTGACCCAGGTCTATCACCATGCACTAAGCTACAGTCAAAATGGATTAAAGATCTAAGCATTAAAACTGAAACAATAAATCTCCTGGAAGAGAAAGTAGGAGGAACTCTTGAAGACACAGGGGCAGGCAAAGACTTCATGAACGAAAATCAAATTGCATGGGTAACACCTGAAAGAATTAAAAACTGGGACCTCCTCTTAATGAGAAGTTTTTGCATATCAAAAGAAATTACCTTCCGAAACTGTACTTCCGATTTGATTTGAAACTGTCTCATTGCTATCTGTTTATCAATAAAACTTTGAAAAACAATAAAAAATAATAATAAAAAAAGAAATTACCAACAAAGTGAAAAGACAACCCACAAATTTGGAAGAAACCCTGACTAACAAGCATACAGACAAAGGTCTGCTATCTAGAATTTATAACGAACTAAAAAACATTAGGGCCCCAAAATTTAAAGACCCAATCAAGAAATGGGCAAACAAGATGAACACACACTTCTCGGAGGAAGAAATTAAAGAATTAAAGAGGAAGAAATTAATAATAATAAATAATACATTATTTTCAAATAAATATATGAAAAGATGCTCCACATCACTAGCCATCCGTGAAATGCAAATTAAAACAACACTGAGATACCATCT
>NW_004524637.1:12645684-12690915 GCF_000260255.1 Octodon degus
CCAAATCTTGGAAACAACAAAGATGCCCGTCACCTGAGGAATGGATGAAAAAGATGTGGTATTTTTATACAATGGAGTGTTACTCAGGTATAAAGAATGATAAACTCGAAGCCTTTATATTTAAGTTGATGTCACTTGAAGATATACTCATAAGTGAAATAAACCAGACCCACATGTGTAAATATAGTATAGTCTCCCTAGTATAAGAACTCAAAAGAAGAATAAAAATAGAAAGGTATAACACAATTAAAAAGGAAAGCAAGAACTTGAGGATTAGAAAATGAAGAGAGAGCAAGGAGAAAAGCTGGGAAACATGTCAGGGGCAAAGCCATACATTTATATGCACAAGATGGGTAAGGCAATGATCCTGAGAAAAATCAGCAGATTTTTGACACTAGCAGGTAATTGGTAGGCTTCTCACCCTGACTAACTATATATGCTGATACCTGTGAACCAAGCAACTGCATTGCAGATAGCAATGTGTAATAGAAGGGTCATGCTTGGAATACCTGTCACTCTGGTCTTCTATATACGTACTGCTTGTCCTGACATACGGTCTCTCAAGTAAATGTTTGTTTAAAAAAATAAAAGGGTAATAAACGAAAACAAGAGACAGGAAAGAAAATGACACAGGACTGTCTTGTTACCATGCTGTATATGGTCAGATTTCTACATTTCTGTGTAAACATATGCAACCATTTATTCCTATTTTTAAAATATTTTTTATTTAAGTTTTTTTCTTCATATTCTGTAGGGACTTAAAGTTTAACATATCAATATTTAATAGAAAATACCTGTTCCATGTTATGCCTAAGAGGTTTGATACTCAGACAGTGAAGTTAAGCTCAACTGCCTATACTGTAGGGTAATAATAATAAGCTTCTCTTCTGGAGGGTTAACAACCTAAATTTGCATACCAAAAATTAGGGAAAAAGAAGGGCTGCAAGGACAGTCAACATTTTGGCCCTAGCCTTTCAAGGTCAGTGACAACTCAGGACATAGGAGAACATGTACTGCAATGTCATGTAATTCAGTTATGTCCCAAATTTTCTGATCAAGGAGAATATGGGACCACAGAGGAAAGTGATTGATGATGTAGAGTGTGCCTAAGGAGAGTCACTTGGAGAGAAAATATTCTCTCAGGCTTTCATAGAGAGCAAATTGGTCAAGTAATGGCCATGACTCATGCACAAGGCTGACACTCACAAAGGATCTGTAAGCTGCAGTGCAGAGTTTTGGGTTAAATTCTGAGTGGATTTGACTGCTTTATCAGATACAGAAATTACGTTTCTTGTTATAGAGGTCTTGCTTTATTTTTGTCTTAACCATCTAGCAGAAAAGTATACAAAACGAATTCTAAAAAGTAAAGCCATGTTAATATGCTGAAGTGTAAAAGGCTCAAGTCACCAACTTCTGACATTGCTAGACCTACAGAGAACCCACTACTATTATGGACTACTGGACTATACTGGTATATTTTATTGAACTGATGCAGCTACAATATTTAAATGATAATGGAATACCCTATTCTGACAAAACTAAACAAAAAAGGGGGAATACAAATGAATGACCATTTTGTATTTATATATTCAAAATAGACTAGACATGCAGTTGTATTCTCTTAATTCAATAAAAGAGATTTGTTCAAATAGTGTTTGTGGACAGGATATCATATCTGCATCTTGTACAATGAAGAGCCACTAAGACAACAATATACAATGTATTAATTATTGAAACTGTGCTAGTAATTGGTTTTTGAAACTGTCTCATTGCTATTTCTCACTAAAATTATTAGAAAAATAAACTCAGAACTGCTTGGCTTTCATTTCATTATTTATTTCTTTATACATTTTTAATTAATTAATTAATTTGATACAGGGTCTCATGATGCAGCTTAGACTTGTAGTGATCCTGCTGTCTCAGCCTCCCCAGCACTGGAATTACAGGGATGCACCACCATGCTTGGTTTTGGTGGCTGGCAAGGTGTTCCCAGAGCCCCAGGGCTGGCACGGCATGTGGTACTGGGTACTGAATACGGGTCCTTTCGCTTGCCAGGCAGGCACTTAGATCACAGAGCTATCTATCCAGCTCTGCATTCCATAATTTATATCCACCACTTCTCAGATATTACACAATTTAATTGATGACTACTTTGGAGCCAGCAAGAAAGTCAAGTAGACAGTGATAAAAAAACAAAACGAACACTCATGCAAAAGCATCTGGAGCTGAAGAGAACTGCGTGATCAGTGTCACAGCTGGCTAGGTGGCCAGGAAAGCCTGTGAGATCCTGAAATGATGCCTGGCCTGGCCCACTTGGGGGCGCTTGCTAAATGAACGTTACTTACATAAATGGATGATGCCATCTTAGAATGAGTTAGTGAGAGGCACATCAATTAACTGAATTAAATGACAGTCCCTGGTCTGCTTATTTTGATCTATCTGCTCATGAAACATTCACTTCTTTAATGCAATGTAATTTAGCTCTCATGTTTATGATTTTATCACCCTCCAAAAACACTGTCCCAATCTAAGCTTCTTAAGATGTTCTGTTTCGCTTGGTGATGCATGCTGAGACCTTGAATAATAGAGAAACAATAAATTCTCAAAAAATACTTGTTATGTACATAACATAGACAAGTATTTTTCTGAACTCTTCATGAAGACTGTAAAAATGAAAATTTAAACTTGGCATCCATTTCTATAATGTGAAAAAATTAAAAAGAATTACTGTTAAAAATACTTGTCTAGTACATTAATGGATTTACAGCTCTTAAATTTACAGGGCTCCTTTTGAAATCTCTTTGGAATTTACAAAAATGAATGTGACACCTCTGAATTCGTTAAACAACCAAGGGTTCTCTAGAACCTCTACCTTCAGTTTAAAGGGTCCTGCATTAAAGCAGTATCACAAAGCAGAGGATAATGCAAGTTGTATTTGGGCAGATGCATCATCAGCCTTGGTTGGAAAGAATCCACACCAATAATTTTTAAATTCAGTTAACATTACATAACCTAGCAAAATGGAAAATAAAAGACTGTGAGTCAGAATTAGGAGGAAATAAAAGCGAGCAGAAGTGAACCAACAAATATTTCAAACATAAATATTGTCAGCCACAAATTATAAAACTGGGCTTAGTAGGTTAATAAAAAAGTATAAACATAAATATTCCCATATAAAACAGGAAACTGAAAAGCCATAGATCAGATTAATAATATGTCCAATAGAAACACTGAAAACGAAAAAAGGGATAAGTTAAATTTTAAACTAAATGAATAATTAAAAAACAATTTAGACACAACTAAAGAGAGAAGTAGTGAACTGAATAATGTGTTGCAAGGGATAAGTAACAGCCCGTATTTGTTCTTTCTCATTACTATAACAAAATATCTGAGGCTGGGTAACTTTGTGAGAAGTTTATTTTGGCTCATATTCTGGAGATGTGAGGTCAAGGATTTACATCTGGCTTCTAGCAGGCAGGGAGCTAGGGCATCACAGGGCAAGAGAGACGGCACGAGTGTTGGAACCTCTTTCACTCGCTCCCTCCTGTCTTACACAGCTGAAAACATCCTGCTGTGGCTCTCTCTTGATGACCTTATCTAATTCTAATAACCTTCAAAGGGTCTATCTCTAAACATCATAGTCAGATTACTTCCCCCTTCCTGGGGGACACACTCAAACCATGTCCAGAACACAGCAGAGTGATTAAAAATAAGAAAAGGAATATAGAATAATAAAATAATACTAAAAAGGAATATAGAAGATAGGCTATAAGATAAAGAAGATAGGGGAAACACTATTCAGACTTTCAGATGAAGATAAGAAAGACAGGGAAAGCTAGAGCTGAAAAGAGAGTGACGGAGAATTTGCTGTACCTATTGGAGACACTGATTCTCTGCACCTTATCCTGATATTGCTTGCAAATGTTTTCACTCATGGGCCCCAATATGATAAGAAATCCATATTTCCTGACTGCCAAGAGAGAATGTATGCTGGAAAGTACTGTTTCAGCAGGAGTTTGCATTTTTTCCATAAAAGATTATAATATAAATATTATAGGGTATGCAGGCATTTATGCTTTCCATTGTGTCTTGGTTTCGCAAGTGTATGCAGCACAGGGGCGGCTTGAGACAACACATAACTAGGCTTGGCTAGAGCTGATAAAACTTTCAGTACGAAGATAGGCAAGCATGGATCAGGGCCATGGGCTGCAGATTGCCAGTTTAAGCATTAGAGGACCAGGACAAAGGTTATAAAAAAAAAAAAAAGAAAGAAATGTTGTGTCACTTAACCTCCAATGTTAGGCCTCCAGGTTCATATTGACGGAATCAGGCAGTGTTTTCAGAACTTTACAGTTTAAGCTAATGGACATAATGGATTGTTAATAATATTGGAGGCAATTATGTAAACTAATAAAGTTAGGACTCTTTCAAGGACCACACACTTAAGATTCACTACCACAAAATCTACCACACAATTTAAAACATTCTCAAATTTTTGGACATATTTATTGGATAAAAAGCTTTCCCCCAAAAAAGCTGAAACAAGATTATTTTGAATTTATAATACTTTTGTGAGTAGTATACAATTACAGATATCACAAAATATCAAAAAGGAATACAGTATAAGGCAGAAAACCCAAAAGGAAATAAAGGGTTTTTTACTTTCCTACCAATGAATTTTGAATTTTACGGCTTGTTTTAAAGAAAATTAAGGTTTCAGTAGTGCTTTTTACATGATTTTAAAAAAACATGATCTTTTGCAAATGGAAAAAATTCATCAATAATAAATCTGAAAAATGATAGCTATCCTAAAGTTGGGCCTCTATGATATATCTGACTTTTTGGATAAATTTCAGTTTAATTCGTAAGAACTACTGTTTTGACAACATAAAAGTCCAGTGCTTTCAATTTTGGGGCACTGTGAACACAATCAGGGGGCAGGAAGCCGAGCGTAATTTTGTGTTGCTAGAGAACTGATCTTTGACCTTAAGAAACAAGAACAGAGCCTATGCAACCATTACTTTGTAGGTACAAAACTCCAGGAAATTATCTTATTTCTTCAGTGACATCCAAACTAGCTCTGAAGGTACTCCCTGAAGCTACCGATAAGGCAGGAGTACGTCACGGGCCAGCCAAATAGTTATTTTTTGTACTTCAATTACTGCGTGAGGTACAAACCCTAGATTTACTTTTACATTTACATTATCTTTAGTAACTAATCAATGAAATCCAATATGTTGACATCTTGGACATATAGTATGCATATTAGGAATTACACATAGTGATATTAATTTGGACAGGTGAACAGAGATGTTTGTTAAATAATTACACTTTCTTTTTAAGGTATTGACAGTAATGACTGCCACAGCTACATTTTTATAGATGTTATGTCTGTCCAATCTGTGCAATAAAACTAATGCAGTTTCTCATAGTTAAACAGTTTTTAAAGCCTGTCTCTGGTTCACTGACTCACCAAGACATTCTGGAAACTGTAACCTAGGCAAGGAATGAGTATAAACAGGCTGAAAAATTTGAACGTAGACTTTCTTTCTTGCTGCTCACAGAAATGCTTCAGTTAGGTAACTGCAGGTCTCTAAAGGACTCTTCTATATTTTGCCCAAATAATAAAGGCTTATCACGTGACTGTTTTACATGGTCAGCTACTATCAGCTAATTTTCTTTCTCAACCCTGTAAGTTTCTAACAACTATTTATTTTTTATTATTTATTTATTTATTTATTTGGCCAGCTCAGCTTGCCCTGGCAGTAGGGCTGGCACTGCATGTGGTGCCAGGGAAGACCCACGGTCCCTGCACACTTGCCTAAGTTTGCCTAAGCAGGTGCTAATTTAGACCACTGAGCTATCTCGCCAGCCCCTATCTCTTTGTTCTGTCATTCCTTTCTTACAATCATAAGAAGATTAATATTTGTTTATATTAGGATTCTTCCAGTCTGATTCAGTTTGAACTTCATAAAAGAACTTTAGCACATGACTAATCCCTGGATGGAAAGACTGACTATCCAACAGTAACCTCATTTTATGTAATTGCTTTGAATGTCTGATGTGTGACAGGTCCTTAGCACTCACACCTAATGAATGTCCCTAATGCACAGGCATACCCACCATGCAGAGCACAGAGACAACGGTGACAGTCTTGCAAGGGGCTGGGGCATGGGCTTTACACTTGCTAGGGACTATACTGTGAGGCAAATGAAATGGTGCTTTTCAGTATGAATGGTGAAAGGAAGGAAAGATGTTCTGAATACGAAGAAATAAGGAATAACAGAATCATAGGAATCACTTCAATTACTTTACTTTGAGAAAAAAATCATAAATCTTGGTCAAGATGTGACTATTGCTGTTCCCAACTCTGATAAATCATTTTGAAATATTGAAAAATGGAAAAGTTTGGTTCCTAAAAGCTTTTGCTTTCAACTACAAGATGGGTAAATAAATCACAAATGAACTAATAAATGTTTAGCAATAAATAGTTAAGCAATGGTGAAACAGTTACCATGACAACGCTTAGTTAAATCCCTGGGCGCAGTGACTCCTGCCTCTAACCCAAGCACTCAGGGGCACAAAAGCAGTAGAGTCACATGTTGAAGTCCAGTCTAGACAAATTAGTAAGTTAGCAGACTCTGTCTCAAAATTAACAATAACAATAGCACCAACAAAAATGGACTGGGTATCTAGCTCCATACACAGATGTTGATTGCAATCACCAGTTCTGTGGGGAAAACAAAACAAAAATCCCTGAAATTTGTTTAAAAAGCAAATATGATCCTTCAGAGACCTGACTGCACCACCTAAATGATGCTATATGTTCCACAGAGCAACACTGTGGGATAATTTAAAGCAGGGACAATTGGCTGCCCAGGAATGTAGTAACCAAAAATAATGAAATATTCAAAATCCAAACTTGAGAACTACTCCAAGAATCTGTAAATGGTCAATCATTCAAACAATAAATTTGTACACCATTTTACGGAAAATATTTAAAAAGAAAAATGTCTCCTGTTTAAAATAAGTATATGATCTTGATACACCAAAGCACAAAGCAGTGACTTTGTAGATATGGGTGAATGTGGAAGTCCAAGGTGGTCATAAACTTTGGGGCCATCATATTGGTGCTAAAGTTTCATAAGTAAAGCACATTCATGCATTGTTTTTGTAATTAATATATAGACAGAATTAAAAATCAATTTTAACAGCAATTAAAATGGATAGAAACTTGGTAAACCAAAACCAGAACACAGAAGTGGATTCTGAGTGGCCTGCAGGATGCATGAGAGTTATGATCTGTGGGCCCAGTGTATGTAGGCAGAGAGTTTTTCTGGTACAATATAAGAATTTTGGCAGACTCTGGGCAGACTGCGGGCCTCTGGTGAGCTCTGATCTTCCTTAGACCACAGCCCACAGGTATGGAACTTCTGTTGTGCCACTCTAAACTTTTAAGAACTTAGGAGGACACAGGGTGGCCTTGGGATGGAGGAGAGCTGAGATCTGTGGAGCCAGTGCTTGCAGGCATGGAGCTTTCCTGGTGCCATTTAAAAAATTTTGGCACACTCTAGGTGGCATGCAGGATTCTGGGTGATTACTGGGAGCTTCAAAAATGCCAAAACACAGGAGTCAAAGACAATCTCAACCCTCCAATCCACTCAGAACAAATCTAGGAGAAAATAACATATAAGAATTTGGAAATCACACACCTGAAATCTTTCAAATGATAGCAACTGAAGTAAGTAAACAAGAAGTCCACCATGCTATAGAAGAAATAAGATCAGAAATAATCTCTCAGGTCCAAAATGAAAGGAAAACAATCGTGAAAGAATTGTTCAGAACAGCTAAAGACTAAACAGATAGAAAAATAGAGTAGAATATAAAAATGATGGAAACAATAAATGAACAGTACAGAAAAGCATCAGAATGCATGAAACAGATTTAGACAGTGATCCAGGAAATTAAGAACTCCACTGAAATCTGTCAAAACTACCTGAATGAAACTGAACATAGACTTTCCGACCTCAAAGACAGTGGTGAAGCTAATAAGCACCAAAGGAAAAATCTCTTAAAACTAAAAAAGAAACCAGGAAATAACAATTCAGCGGGTACAAGACGATGCAAAGAAAAATCATATAAGAATAATGGGTGTTAGTGAAGCAGCAGGAGAGAGTACAGATGACATAAAAAGACTATATGCAGAAGCACTAGCACAAAAATTTCCAAACATGAGAAAATAACCTTACATACTGAGAAGTGAGGCATATAGAATGCCACACAGTCATAATTACAATAAATCCAAACCTAAACACACAATAATCAAGATCTCAAAAATTCAGCAGAAGAATATAACATTAAAAGCTGCTAGAGAGAATAAACAGATCACCTACAAAGGAAAGCCCATCAAAGTTACAGCAGAATTCTTAACATAAACCATCAAATCAAGAAGAGCTTGGAGTGAAGTATTTCAGGTCCTCAAAGAAAATAACTGTGTGTGTGTGTGTGTGTGTGTGTGTGTGTGTGTGTGTGGCCAGCTCAGCCCACCAGGGGGCGGGGCTGGCTGGCATGTGGTGCTGGGGGATTGAACCGTGGTCTTTGTGCTTTGTTAAGCTTGTTCTAAGTAGGTGCTTTAGACCACTGAGCCATCTCACCAGCCCCAGAAAATAACTTCTAACCCAGATTGATGTATCCTGCAAAACTATCTATCAAATTCAATGATGAAAGATCCTTCCAACACAAAGAACAATCGAAGAAATAAATGACCACCAAACCAACTCTACAAAGAGTACTGACAGATATTCTAGAGACAGAAGTGATCACAGCTTCAAAAACAAGAGAAAGGAACATGTAAATAAAGCAAGTAATTAAAAAGAGGAAAAATGTATGAAATCTATAACAGGAAAATAACATGACAAACATAAGCCAATACATATCAGTTATAACCACCAATGTAAATGACCTCAATTCACCAATCAAAAGAAGCAGATTGCAGAGTGGATTAAGACACAGAATCCAACCATATGCTGCATACAAGAACCACATTTAACTCAAAAGGAAATTCATAGACCAAAAGTCAAAGGATGGAAAACAATGGTCCATGTCATAGGAAATCAGAAAAAAAGTACGGGCAGCTGTCCTGTTTGCTGACAATATGAAGTTCAAGACAAAAATCATTCAAAAAGATAAAGAAGGTCACTACATACTTGTTAAGAGAAAACTGTAAGAGGAAGAGACAACAATTCTAAATATATATGTACCCAGTGAAGGAGGACACTCCTACATAACATAAATTTTGACAGACATGAAAAATCAAATGAGCAATAATGAGGATGTTTACATGCTGCTGTTACAAAACCATAGATCAGTGAAGCAAAAAAAAAAAAAAATCAGCAAAAGAATAACAGAATTAAACCAAACCTGAGAAGAAATTGACTTGGTAAAGCCTTACAGAGTGTTTCACCAGCAACAATAGAATACACATTCTTCTTAGGTGTATATGGGACATTCTCCAAAATAGCCCATATACTAGCACACAGAGAACTCTTAAGTAAATAGAAAGAAACTGAAATTATTTCATGAATACTATCTGATCACAATGGAAAAAAAATGGAAAAAGAAATGACAGAAACATGGAAATTAAATAAGAACTTCCTTAACAACCAGTGAGTCACAGATGAAATTAAAAAGTTAGAAAATATTCACAATCAAATGAAAATACAGACACAACTTACAGAAACAAGTGGGATGCAATGAAAGCTGTCTTAAGAGGAAAATTTATAGTGGTAAATTTGAATATTAAGGAAACAGAACAATCCCAAATAAACGATTTTATGCTGCACCTCAAGCCCCCAGAAAAAAAACAAGCCAAGTGCAAAGCCCAAAGAAGGCAGGAAATCATAAAAATTAGAGCAGAAATTAATGCATTAGAGATGAAAACAACACAAAGATAAATGAATCAAAGAGTTTGTTCTTTAAAAGAATAAATAAAATTTATAAACCCTTAGCCAATGTAATCAAAAAAAGAAAGGAAAAAATACAAAATCATGCAATAAAGAATGAAAAGGAAAAATTACTACAGACCCTAGAGAAATTCAGAATATCATCAATACCTACTTCCAAAATCTTTGCTCACACAGGAAGGAAAACACAGAGGAAATGGAAAGTTTCCTAGATATATATGAAATGCCAAAGTTGAGTCAAGAAGATATACAAACTATGAATAACCCAATAATGAGAAACAAAATTGGAAATGTAATATAAAACCTACCAATAAAGAAAAGCCCAAGTATCAATGGATTCACAGAAGACTTCTATAAGACATTTAGAAGAGATTTAATCCCAACTGTTCTCAAACTAACTCTCAAATGAAATAAAAGGGAAGCAATTCTCTCATACTCATTCCTGGAGGCAAATATTACTCTGATTTCAAAACCAGAGAAAATTCAACTGAAAAGAGAACTATAGGCCAATCTCTCTAATAAATATAGATGTAAAAATCCTCAGTAAAATATTAGCAAACAGAATGTGGCAAGTCATCAAAAAGATTATGCATCACAACCAACTGGGATTCATTCTAGGAATGTAGGGATGGTTCAACATATACAGAGCCATAAACGTAATATACCGCATCAATAGAATTAAGAACAAAAACCACATGATCATCTTGGTAGAAGCATAAAAAGCTTTTGACAAAGTCTAACACTCATTCATGATAAAACCCAACAGAAGATTAAAATAGATGGTCTATATCTCAATTTGATAAAAGCCATCTATGAGAAACCAACAGCCAACATCATGAAATGGGCAAAAACTGAAGGCCTTCACTTTAAAATCAGGAACAAGATGAGGATGTCCAATGTCTCCACTCCTATTCAATATAGTTTTGGAAATATGAGCCAGAGCCATTAGAAAAGAGAAATAAAAGGAATAAGGACTAGAAAAGAAGAAGTGAAATTATCATTATTTGCAGATGACATGATGCTTTACTTAGAGAACCCCAAAAACTCCACCAAGAGTCTTATAGATTTAATCACCAGATTTATTTTATTTTGTTTTATTTTATTTTTTGTGATACTGGGGATTGAACTCGGGACCCTGTGTTTGCCAGCCAGGCACTTATTCTACTGAGCTATCTTCCCAGCCGTTAATCACCAAATTTAGCAACGCAGCAGGATACAAAGTCAACACTCAAAATCATTGGCATGTTTGTACAGAAACCATAAACACACTGAGAGAAATTAGGGAAACCACATCTTTCACAATAACATCCAAAAAATGGAAATATTTCTGAGTCAATCTCACAAAGGATGTAAAAGATTTATACAGTGAAAATTATGGTACTCTGAGAAAGGAGGTTGAAGAGGATTTGAGAAAATGGAAAAATATTTCATGCTCTTAGATAGGAAGGAACAACATTGTGAAAATGGCCATACTCCCAAAATTGTTATACGGATTCAATGCAATCATAATTAAAATAACATTAGTATACTTCACAGAGATAGAGAAAATTTTCCTCAAATTCATTTGGAACGAGAAGAGACCCAGAATATCAAAGTCAATCTGGGGCAACAAAGGAAAGGCAGGAGGTATCACAATTACACTAGAAAGCCACTGTGATAAAATCAGCATGGTACAGATCAATGCAATAGCCTAGAAGATGCAGACACAATTGCAAACACACTCAGCCACCTTATCTTTGATAAAGGGGCCAAACGTGCTCACTGGAAGAAAGCTAGCCTCCTTAATAAGTGGTGCTGGAAAAACTGGTATTCCACATGCCAAAGGCTAAAAGTAGACCTATGCCTATCACCATGCACAAAGCTACAGTCAAAATGGTCAAAGATTTAACTGTTAAAACAGCAATGCTAAATCTTCTGGAGGAAAATGAAGGTAGAAATCTTTAAGACATAGGGGAAGGCAAAGAGTTCATGAACAGAAGCCAAACTGCATGGGAAATACTTCAAAGAATCAACAGCTTGGATTTCATCTCTTTTAAGTTTCTGCACTTCAAAGCAAATCTTCAGCAATGTAAAAAGAAAACAAACAAACAGAAAACATTATAGCTGACTGTGACTCTGACAAAGGCATTCTATCTAGAACATATAAAGAATTAAAAAAAAATCAAGCCCCCCAGATTCAAAGACTCAATCCCAAAAATGGGCATCTGAGATGAATATAATTTCTCAGAGAAAGAAATACAAATAACAAGTAAAAATATGAAAAAATGTTCAGCATCATTGGTCATTGGAGAAATGCAAATTAAAATAACACTGAGATTTCATCTCACCCCAGTAAGAATGGTTAACATCAAGAATTTAGCCACTCTACAAGGTGAGACCTCGTAGACCCTGTAGACCCGGTAGACCCTGTCCTAAACAATTTTTAAAAAAGAAAAAAAGAAAAGAAAAAGAAAAAAAAGTCAGCCAGGGTTGGTGAGACAGCTCAGCAGTCTAAAGTGCCTGCTTAGGCAAACTCAGGCAAGTTCAGGGACCACGGTTCGATTCCCACATCACATGCGGTGCCAGCCCCACCTCAAGGGTGGGTTGAGCCAGACACAAAAAAAAGAAGAAAGAAGAAGAAAGAAGGAAGAAGGAAGAAGGAAGAAGGAAGAAGGAAGAAGGAAGAAGGAAGAAGGAGAAGGAGGAGAAGAAGAAAGAAGGAGGAGGAGGAGGAGGAGGAGGAGGAGGAGGAGAAAAAGGAGGAGAAGGAGAAGCAGCAGCAGCAGCAGCAGCAGCAATAGCAGTAGCACCACAGCAATATATGTGCACCCATGTTCACAGCAGTGCAATTTGTCATAACTAAATCCTGGCAACAACCCAGATGCCCAGAGACTGAGAAATGGAGAAAAAAAGATGTAGCATTTTTACACAATGGAGTATTATTCAGCTATTAAACAGGATAAATTTGAGTCTTTTGTCAGTAAATGGATGCAACTAGATAACATGCTTAACTGAAATAAATCAGACCCACATGTGCAAACATTGTATTGTCTCTTTAGTGTGAGAATCTGAAAGAGAAAAATGGAATCTGAAGGGTAGAATAGATACTGGGAAAAGAGAATGAACTTATTCAAAAAGAAGAAGTTAATGAGTTGAGGAGAAGGACAGGAGAGGGAGCAGGAGAAAGAGATTTAAATTTATGCAAGCAGGATGGTTTGGACAAGTGTACTGTGCATTTCTGCTAGTCTATGGAAAGAACAATGCTTCAACTTGCTTAGTTTCCTTTTTCAATTGTTTGTACTGTTTCCCTTCTTAATGTCTTAAACATTTCTTTCTTCTTTTCTTTTTTTCCAATTTTACATGCATATATCTCATATGAATAACTGGTTGGAAGACAACACTTTGTATTACAATAAATACTGTGAAATTCATATTACTCTGTTGAGTGAAATGCTGTATCACTCGTAATTTTTTTGTTTTAATTCTAATTTGTACTCTCTTTAAAAAATAAAAATTTTAAAAAAGAATGCAACTTCTACTTTCAGCTTTCTGACCACACTCTTAAGAGCATCATGTAAGCCCACCCTTTTCTATATTAAAAGATGCAGCCTTACTTCTTCACTGTTGTTATACTTGAAGGATCTATACTAAAATTTAAAGGCACTGCATCAATGAAACTATTAGGCATATTAACACAAAGCATGATTAAAACAGAACAGATGTGAAAAAAGATATAAAGTTGTCTTAATCTTCATTATTTAAAAACTCAGCCAGAAAACCAATTTTAATGATGAAACAATCTGGTAAAAAGTGTAATGGGATAGAAATTCTATCACTACAGGGAGTTTTTTGATCATTTTTCAGATACAACAAAGAAACATGAACTACATTGATCTCTTGAGATTATCTGCTTTGAAACACAAATAAACACTCTTTCTCTGAGGATGAGCTTTTTTCTTCAAGGACAACTTTAAAGTTGGGTTTTGTAAAGCAATGCATGTTCTTTGTGATAGGTGAGAGGCATGCTATCAGCAGATGCTAAGGGAAGTTGAGTGTGATGGATTCCTAAGGTTAACAGTGACCTCTGAGACCAAGAGGTTGTAAATTAAATTTAACATCTTCTACTGTGTGTGAAAAGAAGCTAATAGAAGGATCAAATAGAGGAATGTTCCCTCTTGTAGTGTTCTTTCAATAGTCCTTTAGGACTTTTGGAGTTACTTTTTCCTCTGCTTAAACCAACACAGAAGCATGCTCTACCCATAAAAAGATAACAAAATCAAATCAAAGTTGGTTCTTATTCAAAGAAATAATCAAACAGCCACTGTGAGTTTAAGGGAGAATATTCTTCTTGAGTAGAAAATATTAGACTAGGTTTTTATAGCATTGCATTCTTCCCTTTGTTGTACAGATAATAAGCAACACCTCAGAACAGCTTGCCCAGTTGTGAGGAGACAGAGTAAATCTGGGAACATTTTGCTATTTAAATTTCTGTGCGGAATTTCAAAAAGAATAAACAATGATATCAGTAGAAACAATCAGATCATATTACTATCAGGGAAGGGAATCTATGGTACTGGGTTCAAAGATCCCTAAAACATCAGAAATTATAGCAAATAATTATGTTCAGCCTTACTGACTGGTGTCAATTAAAGATTATTGTCATTTAAACAATATCAATACTGTAAGACTAACAAAACTGTTAGAGGATTTTCTCTTTTGCTGGAAATTCTGGAAATATCTCTCTTCTTGACTCTTTGGTCAGAGACAACATCATAAAACCCAAGATACAGATCATATTTGGGGAGAACAACACCAGGAAAACCCTTAGAAGAAAAAGAACCCCAGAACTTGTGTTCTGTTCACCAACATGCACATAGCAGTAGAAGCTTTTGGGATGATTAATATTTATTTCTCTTCTATGCAAAAATAAAGAAACAAGGACAAAAAAACATAAGAAAGAAATGCAAAGAGTTTTTTTTTTACCTACATAAGTACTTCAAATATTACAGTTTAATACCTAACTATGGACAGTTACGCTTTTGAGACATAAATATCTCACAGATCTATCAAGTAGATAATGATGAATTTGGCCGGACATAATGCAATTACTCACACCAGCAACAGTGTAAAAACTCCAGAATCCTTATCCTTAGCACAATTATTTTCTTGCACTCATGGATTCTTAAATCACAAATAAAAAATTAAATAACACTCAATGTTTTTATAACAATACAATTTGGAATGAACATATAAACACTGCATTACTCTGTTAATAGATTCCAGGTCACAAAGGTCATGTTTTGCTAAAGGATGATAGAGCTTGCTTTTTTACTCTGCAGGGCTGAGGGGAACTACTAGAGAAAGACATTGAGCTTCTATAATTCTAAAATACTAAGCTTTGAAAACTCCCTCATGGAATTCACATCACATTGTGCCTTGCAGTTAGGTAATTTGACCCTCTTTTGGGCAGCAACCCGATGGCCTCGCAACACACACACATTCATCAAGCTGTCCTACAGACCCAGCAGAGCAAGGTGGGTGGCTTATGTCTGCCTATAACTCACATCCCACTTACTGATCAGCTTCCCGCTAGCTGGCTGGCGAAAAGAATAATTGAATGTACTTTGAATATTTAGTCTAAAGAAATGGAAGAAAACATCTGCTACTTACGTTTTCGAGTCATCCCACAACACACAGTAGGGGTTCAAAGTACCCTAAAAACAAGCAGAGAGAGGATGAATAAATCTTGAGCATATATGTCAAATACTAAATGATTATGCAAAATATGAAGAAAATGGTGGGTTTCTAATCTCAAGGAGGGTACTTTAAATATCCTTTGCCAATTTTTTTTTTCTTAAAAAATGTGTTTCTTTTCTCACGGATTTGGTGATCAATGTGTGAAATTCTATGAAAGCAATATCCAAATATTCCAAATATCCAAATATCACAACCTATATAGGATTTCGTTGAAAATTGAAAGTATCATATCCTGCAAGTCTTTATTTTACAAGTTCATTCATCTATAAATTGGGACTGCAACTTCATGGTTTTTTTTTTTCTCTAAAATAGTAACTGTGGGATTCCATCTAGGGAAAGCCAAAGGACTCACAGTGTATATCACAGTGAGACAGCCCCAGCTACATCTGTAGGCAGCCAACTCCCTCTCCAATCCTCCAGCCTCAGTTGATTCTTGCCCAGTGCAAGGGACGCTGGTCCTCTCTCTTGCCAGAGAGCTGGTTGATGTATTGTATCATCCTAATCAACAGCTAGTATTTGTATAGAATTGGGTTTAAAGAAACTGTAAAACAATTGCTCAACTTTCACTCTATTTCAAAATGATGTATTAAGCACTCACCATGTCAGGAGGGATGGCACGATGAGTTTTCCTAACTACTTTATGTTTCGAAGAGTTCTAATCATTGGATTATAGTTTTCCCTTTCTGCCCCATTACATTTACTGGGCTTTATTTTGCTTTCTGAAACTAACTTAATTTTTCTTTTAACAAAAATGTTTAGATATTTACTTCCAAAGAGTCTTCTCACATAGACTCCTTCAGTAGATTTTGTACGTTTTGCATTCCCTTATCTTCATTCACTTCTTGGAGTGCATTTAGGGGAATCATCCCCTGTGGCCAGCCCATCCTACCAAAGCCATATTGGTGTTTCCAGTTTAGATACTGCAGTCCTAGCAAATGAATTATGATCATGTCAGGGATTTGATTCTCTCTCCCTAAGCTTGACAGTATTATCCATACATAAGAGTCCTTTAGGAGTTTTTAAATTCTCATTTCTGGTGTTCCACATATTCACTTTTGTTGCTAAGCTTTTTGTCACTGAACAATTATGAAACAAGCAGGATCATTTATGTGTTCACCCAAGCAAGTCATTTTGATGAAATTCTTGAACAAGTCAACAGCATTTAAAAATTCATTCCCCAAACAAGTCATTGTCTCCCTTCTTTGGGTGGCTTACTTCCTTAGTAACAGCCCACAGGGCTCAGTCCTGCCTGTAGGCACACAATCACTATGTCTGGCAGAGAGAACCCTTCTAAGGTCTCAGGGTCTCTGTGAAGTGGACCTCTGCCTGATATTCACTAGGTACATTGTAGAATTTTGTTAATCATAAAAGTGAAGCTCAATCACCTAAAGTTCATGAAACCAACTGTATTCCTTATTTATTGCTCACTGTTTCTTTGGCAACCCCAATATTGTAGTACCTAAACTATTCTCCAACTCTCTCAAAGACTATATTCAAGGGGGCCGGGGAGATGGCTCAGTGGAATAAGCACTTCCCTGGCAAGCGCAAGGTTCTGAGTTCAATCCCTGGTTCCACAAAAAAAAAAAAAAAAAAAAAAAGCACACACAAAAAACCAAACAAACACAACAACAACAAAACACTCCTCCCAGCAAGTACTGCTGGGCTCAGATGGATTCAGTCATATGCTCAGATTCTCCCAAAGAAGAGCGATGTGGGGATCCAATCTCAAACCCACTCAGCTCGTTAGCTTATGTTATTATTTTACTGTACACTTCATCTGAAGTACTTGAACACTACGGCCTCACTCGTGGTCGACAACAGGCTTGGTACCGGACATATTAATAGCTATGATCTTACATTTTCAAACCATTTTAAAAACCAGACTCATTAGTGAATGCCTTCCAAAAAGAGAATACTACTGTGAATAACTGTGCTTACTCCGAGGGAAGCAAAACAAAGAAAGACTATATTCAATATATTTTCCTTTCCTCCTCTACCCTGGACTCCTAAGACATAAACACAACCCTTCCCTGAAACATGGCTCTAGTGCCATAGAAGGAGACAAGTGACACACATGGGCTGCTCACCACAAAAGAGAAACATAAGTGTCAGTAGTTGTATGTCTGTGAGTAGCAGGTAACTAGGTGGGGCAGGTCAGAGCCAGTTTCCTAGAAGTGCATCCCTATTGATTCTTATAGAAGACACCGATCTGGATGCTTATTAAATGATGCAGGAAATGATATTGTCAACTGGTTTCTTTCTCTGCCTTACAACATCTTCCTTAGTTTTCTCTAGAGTTTTCAAATATACACAAGGAAAGGTAAAGGAATCTACAGTTTATGAAAATAGAAACCAAGAATAGGTGAGAAAACAGAGATAATAGTCTCTAAATCTAATACCATGAGCTTAATAATCTGTGGTTTACATTCAATTTCCATATAAGTCGACTAATTATTTTTCATAACATGTTACAACCAAAGAAAATCATTAGAAAATGTAATATAAACTTAATTTTTGGATACCGTTTCTTGTTTTCTCCCTAAAAGAGCTTTTAGATGAAAGTATGAAGAGGAGAATTGATGCTTTTCTTTTTATTCCAGGTCTTTGTCAACACGCAGTGTCACCCTACACTCTCCACCTCCTAACTGCATCCTGCTCTCCCTCCTTGTCCTTAGAGCCACTAATCTGAGCATTACTACACATTCCAAGTACAGCAGCGAGTTGTGGGCTTCTTTATTCAGGGATGCGTACAGCAGTCAGGTACATTTCTATAGCCATTTGTAGTAGAGTCCTGAACAGATAGGAAGGCAAGCTGAGGTCAATAATCTAAATATGCAACCTTTAGAAGAACAGACCAAAACACTTAGAGTAACTTTAGTTCCTGGACAGACCAGTTATTGGGGGAAGTAGGAATGCAAATGAGAATAATCAAACAAAAGTCAATGATTAATGAACGCTAAGAAACTGCTTAAACCACTACCATAGCGTACTTTGATACTGTTATGATTCTGAGACACTTTCTCCCGGGACTGTGCAACCCTCCCCTTATGAGGAACACGTGGGACATCCATACCGGGAGTCAGGCAGCTGGAAGGCGAGTGGTACGCAATGCAATTGGGAGCCAGAGGAGAATGAGCAGCCTGGGCGCTCTCTCCACAAGCACAACTGAAGTAAGCAGAAGTTGTCAGGTAAATTAGGCAGATGGCTAAAGAGCATCATGCACCAAGCTGTCAGCACACTTGACACTTAAAAACATTAAAGCTGTGTGTATTTGGAAACTTTTGGGAAAGATATGTTCATCTTGAAAGACAAGTTTTTGGCAAAACAAACAACCAAACAAACAATCTGCCTCTCTTGGCTCCACTCAAAATAGGACAGTTCAATTTAAGTGAAACAGTTTTTAACCAGCCACTGTTAAGTATCTTAAGCAGATGCCACAACCCACACAGCCTACTTGCCACAGGTGCCCTCCACACCACTTTCAAGGTATTTGCTCTGTTCTTTTACATCTCTCCTCAGTTTCACAAGCTTGCTATCTTCAAAATGTTCAAGCGCTTTTTTTTTTCACATACTCCCAAATCAACTGGTACAGTTATTATTAAAGGTGTAGAGTCTGTGTTACCAGAAATTCTGAGAGTTTAGAGAAATCTAGGAGTGAGCATTGTAATAACTCCTTACAACTTTCCTAATTTTTATTGACATCAAATTTAGAAAATTACTGCTCAGAGCAACATCAACCAGATCAACGTATTTATTTAATATTAGAATACACAGGCCACTTTTGAGTGCACATCTAAAAGAGACTCTCTCCTTTCTTGGGTATGTGTAACTTTTCTGTTCTGTGATATGAAATAGAAAACCTAAGAATACTTGCTAGCTTCCCTTCTCAGTAGTTATACAACGACATTCATACTAGGAAGAACTTTATTCTTTTCAAACTCTATTCCAAATCTACCCTGCCAGAAGAGTTTAAGCACATTTCATGAAGGCAAAATACTCTCATAAAATATAGAAGTCAGGAGAAAGACTTAGTAGGATTCCCCACTAAGCTCCCCATTCATTCTGTAATTCACGCAGAAAGTGTTTACTAAGCTGTTATTACATCCAAAGGGACTTCCTAAAGCGTCACGAAACAAGACTGAACTAAACAAAATCTCTGCCTTGTATATTTCACTGTTGTCTTGAAGGGGGCAGGAAGAGAGACAAAAACTATCCAAGACCAATATTAATATGCCAGGTGATGTAAAGAAAATTGAACCAGAGTGAGCAGGGAAAACAAGGAAGGAGGGCTGGGGAGCTAGCTCAAGCACATAAGCACCTGCCTGGCAAATCTAATGTCCCGAGTTCAATCCCCAGTACTACTACTACTACAAAAAAAAAAAAAAAAAGGAAGGAAATGGCTTCTGACTGAATACTGGACGGTACACCAATAAGCTTTACTAATCTGAATGTACATTTGGGTGAAGCTGGTTACAGAGAAACATAAAATTTTACAATAAATGTGAATGGTTGTGGAGGACCACCTGAGCAGCTCTCCTTGAAAGAAGAGCGATTGTCTCCATTTTGACTGAGCCTGACCCTATTTCCTTGTATTGATATGTACAGAGCTGGCTGGGACTTCTTTTTATCTTTTCAATCAGCCTTAAGCAATGTATCTTGGTCTAGCTGAGGTGCTGGTGATAGTCTTTGAAGGAGATGTGTGTGTTTCCCTAGTAACCTACACCTGCTGCTTTCTAATGTGAGCAGGGTTCAGACAGGACGAAGGGCCAATGCTCTGCACTGCTAGCAGGAATTGAGCCTCGAGACAGAGGCTATGACTTCCTGGGACTTGAAAGGCTACATCAAAGCTGAAGCACCAGATCCCCCAAAACATTAGATACTATCTCAATAGCATAATGTGAATCATTTTCTCTGTATATCTTCTTCACATATGACAGAGGAGAATGTAGGCCACCCACCTAGCTCAGCTCACAGTACTCAACTACTTTCCATAATTCTCAGTCATCGCTCCTCAAGCCACTCCTCCTCCACTGACTAAAACCCGGGTGTGGCCCGGGGTCAGCCTCTTTGTTCTGGAAATCCATCTTTGTGGCTGGACTTAGGGCCTCTGGGCTCCCCAATAATTATAAATATGTTTTAGTGTTTTTACTTTCACCGTGGGTTTCACTGGGAGTAGTAGATTGGAATTAACTTGGTGGGATTCCAATAATTTATCTTTGGGATTAAAAATATTGACTTCTTGGACAGAGACAAGAATCTGGGGGGGACTCCTACAAATGGGGGCAAAGTTTCTTTAGATTTTTGCTTGGTGCTTTTAAGTGCTGAATAAATTCAACTTATGTATTATCTTAGGCACAGACTTGCTCCCTTCATAATCTTCAAACATGTTTTCTGGATATACTGTCAAATCAATGGGCACACTTATTAAACAGAGCCTTTGGCAACAGCAAGGCTGAAATTTGGGAGAAATCTAGGAATGACCATTCTTAATTTCTTTTTTTTTATTATTTACTTATTATTGTATGTTAGTACAGGGTCTACAGGGCATCACTACACAGATCGGACTCTAGTGATCCTTCTGTTTACAGCCTCCCAAGTGCTAGGATTACCGGCGCACACTACCACACCCAGTGTAAATTGCCATCACAGTGCACCTGGGGGTGGGCCAGCATGGTAGTTCCAGGGATCAAACTCCCGGCCCCTGCATCTGCCTAAGTAGGCGCTTTAATCCGCTGAGCTATTTGGCCAGCCCTAGGAATGACCTTTTTTTTTTTTTTTTTGCAGAACCAGGGATTGAACTCAGGTCCTTGAGCTTGCCAGGGAAGCGCTTATTCTATTGAGCCATCTCCCCGGCCCAGAATGACCATTTTAATAATTTCTCCTTCTAACATTTGTAATTTTTATCAGCATCAAATTTGAGAAATCACTGCTGGAGGCATACGCAACCAAATAACATGGTGGAAAGGTTTAAACTCTTCTCTTGTAGCAACTTTGTAATATACAACCAACATTATTTATATGTAGTCGCCATTCTTTGCAATAGATCACGAAAACTTATCCCTCTTGTCTAACTGGAACTTTGTGCAGTGATGAATGTGCTAATTAGCTTGATTTAATCCTTCCTCTTCAACATATATCAACACTTCACTTAGTCCCCAATAAATATGTGCAATTAGTATTTGTCAATTAAAAATCAACTTAAAAATAACATTGCTATATCTCAACCCTTTTTATTCAAACTTGCTTCGTACGCATGCTCAGTTATCAATGTAGAAACTTCACAACTTCTTTGCGCTTATCATAGCTTTCTTGAAACAAAAATAACCTCTTGTCTGTGGAGGCAAAACAAGCAAACAGACAAAGTAGCTCAGACACAAGAAAGGCAGTGGCTTCCTCTCAGCTGTTTTAACATTCCCCACATTCGTATCGCATGTGCCAGGCGCATCCTTTCTGTCACATCATCCAGTGAATTGAACATTGGCTTTCCATTGTGGATGAATGAGATAAAAAAATTTTCACTGACATTAATTCGCCTCTGTTTAATGTTCTAAATTTAGAAAAACAAGGCATCATACACAAAGATCTGGTAGAATGCATGCTGAGTAGGTGCAAGGACCCAGGTTCAATCCCCAGTGCCTGAATACATATGTGTGTGTGTGTGTGTGCCCATGTGCTCACAAACCACACACACACACACACACACACACACACACACACACACAAACACAGAGCCCACACTGTAGTCACAGAGACAGAGGAACATGGAGGAGAAGGAGCAGGAGGAGAGGACGGAGGGAAGGCTTTCCCCAGTATAGTATCATTGCTGTTATTGTGCATAACAGCAGACAGATAGTTTGTGTATTTCTCATGAATACTTAACATGACTGCCCTGACATGAAAAGGATTAATGGACACGAAGCTCATAATTCTGATGCTACTTGAGAAAAGACACTTGAAAAAACCTTGAAGGAGCTAAGACGCTCCTCATGTGGCTCCAAAAGTAACCCCCAAGGGAGGCATAATTGATCTTGACATATCTGTCTATTTATCATCTATCTATCTATCTATCTATCTATCTATCTATCTATCTATCTATCTATTAATTTATTAAGGGAGAAAGAGAATAATTTTCATTAACACAGATCTTATTTTGACTTGGTCTTAAGCATGCAGCAGGTGTGCTTAAGCAACAAAAGTTAGCAATATTGAGCATAACAGTAATAATAAATCAAAAGCTGAGCTACTTATAAAGTGGGGCTCTGAACACTGCACCTGCCATGCCAACGCCTCCAGCTGCACCTATGACTTACTAAGTAGCAAGGAGTGTTGATTCCCATGTCCACTGGCCTCTCTGCAATGTGCCCTTCAGCCGCTCTTATATTTATATCGAGCTATTTGAGTGCACTTTCAGGTAACTCTCAAGGAAAGATTTTGCTTCTTGTATAGATGGGCCTATAAAATAAAAATGGCAACACAAAAATTCTAGATACTAATCATAATTACTTTTGTGGTATGAGTTTTATCTACTTCAGACAATATGTTTATATTATCTGGAACTAGTTATGACAAAATGCCTTCAAAATAGAACCCCACAGCAAAATTCTTGTGACCCAATAGCAAAAGTAAATAGATATTTGTATTTAGTATATTCATTCATCAATATTATACTTAAAATAATGAGGAGGAGTTTGTATGCTCTTAAACTCAAGCTAGTGTATGTGGATAAACAACTCAAAGCAAATTGAGGTTTAACAACAAAAGACTTATGAAAAATATTGAAGACTTCTGCCATTTAAAAGAATATTTATTGATTGATTTATTTGGTTCAAGGTCTCACTACACAGCTGGGACTCACAGTGATGCTCCTGTCTCAGCCTCCCTAGCACTGGCATTATAGGTGTGCACCACCACGCCTGGTTTCAATGGCCAGCACAGTGCATGTGGTACTGGGCATTGAACCTGGGTCCTTGCACTTGCCAGGCAGGAACTTAGACCACGGAGCTATCTACCTGGTCCTTTTTATGGAATGATTTTTTTTTTTTTTTTTTTGTATTTTTAGGGAAGGGTCTACACAGTGTTCAGGGTCTCACTACTAGATCGAGCTTGTAGTGATCCACCTGTTTACAGCCTCCCAAGAGCTGGGATTACAGGCACACGCCACCACACCCAGACTCAATTGCCATCTCAATGATCCCTGGAGGTAGGGCCAGCATGGCAGGCCCAGGAATTGAATGGCGGGCCTCTGTGGAGTGAATTTTTTTTTACTGGGGATCAAACTCAGGACCTTGCACTTGCCAGGCAGACCATTATGCTGCTGAGCTATCCCCCCAACCCCCTTATTCATGAATATTTTATTTATAATTTGTAGCTATAAAAAGAAGTTTAAGCATTAATAACCTGTTAGGGTACTCCATTCATAATCTGCTAATGTAATCCATTAATAATTTGGTCTTGCACTCTTTTCTAGACTACCCAATGGGGAGTTCATCAACCAACCAAATCCTTACTCCTCTGTCTTCGTGAGTCAGGGGAGACTTTCAATCCCTGGTCAGGCAGGGAGGCAGCCTCTTCTCTTCCACCCTTCTGTGTCTCTCAAGAAAAACGAAAAATAACCTGGGGCATCATGATGATGGATACAAGAAATAAAGACAGGTGCAAAAGGGAAAGGGAAAATCACAATGAATCTGTGACTTAAAAATGCCACTTCACAGCACCAGTCTAGTTTCTTTCTTTTTTTCCTCTTCCCCCAAAACACAGTAAGCCTGGCAGCTCCCTTTCACCTGCATGTTGGGGGACTGCCCATGTCATTTGTGAGGCAACCATTATCTGTGCCACAGCAGGAAACAGAGAGAGACTGCGCGGCACATTTCACGAATTTCCACTGCCAAAACCACAACCGTTCTTAGCTATGAAGTATAGCCTACCTCACTCTCCAAGTAGAGCCTGTTCTCTTGCATATGTGCTAAGATTTCTGTCTAATAAGCCCTTGCCATCCCTCTTCAACATTCTGCCTCGCCTTTCCCTGTCCCCTCCCCCTGCCCTGTTCCTCTCCCCTTCTTCTGCTCTGTCCCCTCCCCCTGCCCTATTCCTCTCTCCTTCTGCTCTGTCCCCTCCCCCTGCCCTATTCCTCTCCCCTCCCCTTCGCCCTCTCTCCCCTTCTCCCTCTCCATCTTTCTGTAACTGTCAGGTCTATGAAATTCAAAGAACTACATTCAGATCAGCTGCTATATTCTTACTTATTATGAGTATGGAAACAGAATCTTGCATGGACTTCTGAGGGTTCTACAGCAAGCACTGCAATGAGAACTGGTTAAACCAGGAAGATTTTTTTTAAGCAGAATGACAGAAAGGCCACTGAAGGTAAAACTCAGGACTGTTCATATCCATATTTCATCACTCTTCCCCAAACAGTGGCAGCTATTTAATTGGAGCACAAGGAGAGAGCATATATTTAATTCAGCTTCTGCTATACAGTTACATAGTGGTCCCGGTAAACCAGGAAGCACTGTTTTCATGGATGTGATGTCTTGCGTTGCTAATTTCTGAAATATATCACTACTCTGAAAATTGTTTCCTGTGACATGGGAAGCAGTAAAATATAGACCCACAATCAGAAACACTTTGTGTGTGTGTGTGTGTCCCCATCCTTCACAAATCACTGCTCCCAAATACAGGTCTTATGACTGTTTAACGACATGACTACTTAATCACACGATTTCCAAGGCTGCATAGAGTCAGATCACTCAGCAAACGAATGGGTGTTTAGCATCTAACACCCGGCCAAGTAATCCCCCCAGGTGGAGTAGCAAACACCGAAATCCCTCCATTCCATACTGCACACAGCATCGCTCTTTTCCTTTGGTATTCCAGAGAATGTAATAAGACACCTTAACAGTAATTCACAAGGTTGAAGCAGAGACAAGGACAGAGCATAACCCCATTAGTGCCGTCCCTCAGCTGATCACAGAGTGGATTCACTAGAACAGCACACACACAGACAGGTGGGGGGGACCTGACGTCCAGCACTTCGCTCCCCGCAGGCCTTTCTTTGGTTGTCTAGAGGATTTTGCCTCACAAAGTCTTCTGGTTCCCCAAACATCTCAGCTTCTCTTTACAAAGACTATTCTCACTGTCTAGTGATCCTTCAGTCTAGTTCCTATAGTGAGTGTTATGACAATGATGAGTAAGACAAAAATACTCAGGACCAGGGAGATGGCTTAGTGGAAGAAGCGCTTCCCTGGCAAGCGCAAGGGCCTGAGTTCAATCCCCGGTTCCACCAAAAAAAAGGAAAAAAGAAAAAAAAAAATACACTCTCCAGTGTCTAATTTTCACTCAGTAACACGCATTATCAGAATTACTGCACATCCGATTCCAAGTGACATTATTAATACATACCATAAGTATATACTATTACACAGAACACCACACATTTATTATCTTAGATTCCACAAGTCAGAAGTCTAGAGAGTTCAGTTGAGTCTGGCGTTGCACAGGATGAGATGGCCCGGCTTTCTGGAGCATCTAGGGAGGACTCTGTTATGGTGCTCTGTGGCTGAGGCCTGAATCCCCATCTCCGGCTTCTACCTGCTTGCCACTGGTGGCATCTCTTAGCTTTGCCCTTGCTCCTTGAAGGCAGCACAGGCAGGCTGAGACCACTTACGATGAGTCCCTCTGGTCGCAGCCACATGGACTCATGGAAATAAACTAATCCAATCACAAAGTCCAGGAAAACTTCCCATCTCAGGCTCCAAACTATTAGCCACATGGCACAGACATCATTTGACACATAAAGCACATGAAGAACACATGCAACACATGTATGCTTCGATATGAAATCACTCACACAGAAGTCTCTTTTTTATATTAATACAACATATTCATAGTTCTGGGGGGTTAGGACTTAGATGTCTCTAAGGGGCTGCCATTCTTGCTATCATGTAGCAAAACTGACAAGCTACAACCCACTGAGCCAATCTGGCCTGCCACCTATTCTTGCACAGAGATTTTTACTGAGGCAGACCCATACATATCTGTTTATAAACTCTATGGTTGCCTTCATATATTAACAGCACAGTTGGTAAGCTGGAATCCTTAGGCTCTGATACCTAAAATATTTACTATCCGACTCTTAGCTGAAACTAACTAGCATCCTTTGCTCTGATAATTAGCACAATTATTCTAAAATCCTTTTGGACACTATAGATTATATGTTATGAATCCAATTAAACCAAATTGGAAGTAGGATGAGGATGTTTATTCAAATTTAGAAATTGAGGATGTGAAACAGCGCAGCAGAGCTATCAATCTCCTTGTCTAGTTAGCATTTTAAGTCTCTTCTCTAAAAATCACCAAAGAGCTTCATGCAAGCAAAACACAAGGAATATCTTCCAAATGAGCCAAAGCTAAGTTGAAAAAATAATTTGCAAAGTAAAAGGATGCAAACACCCATTTGTAAAAATTATGGATGTATGCACTGGGTGTATTAAAGCCTTGCCAAGTGACTTTCAATTCTTTAGATTACTAGTCTTCGGTATTCACGGGAACAGCACTGGTGAGTGTGCAAGCTGGTGTTTTTAGTACTTATCTAAAGATAACCATCTCGCTCTTGCACTGTCTTTTCTACTAGGGTTTATAGACGTCTTCGTTCATGATTAATTTTAGTTTATATGTTAAGTCAAATTTCATTCGGTAGCTTCATCTTGTTAGTATGTAATCAACTAGGACAAAGAAAACAACTCTCAAAAGCCCAATTTTTAATGAGTTTTTTTCTGCATATGACAAATTTCAGAAATACAAATATAACTGATTTTTTCCCTCAACTCTGAAAGAGAACAGCAGCACCCTACTTAGGCCATTAGACTTGCTGTCCAAAGAGAGGGAACATTTTAAAGGGTAAGACTGTACTACAGACCACCACGGCCCACTTCATTGTTCAGTTCAACGTGGAACTACATAAAGTTTTTGTTTGGAAAAATACTACAATTTTAAGTGTGCAGTGCTGAAAACTAAAATGTACTTGTTTTATATTCTTCCAGCTCATCTTTCAGTTTGAGGGTGGTACTGCCACTCTGGAAAGGTCCAGGGACCCGGACCTGCCAGACCCAGGGCACCTCGCCGCGAGTGTGTGTACCTGCGTGTGTGTGTGTGTGTGTGTGTGTGTGTGTACGAGTTACTCTGTTGTGCTTTTCTCGGGCTCCATAATAATTTTCAGTGAAATGATGAGTTTCCTTATGTATTATAGAATCTACCAATTTGATAATTATAAATGTCACAGTGAAAATTAATGATGATATGCATTCAGCATGAAAAGCAAAGCTGTTTACTCGAGAAAAATAAATTTTCTCTCTCTTAAAAGGAAACTCCTGCTCTGCCTCAGCATGAAGGATCAGAAGCCCTGGCCCATACATAGGTCATGACACTGAAGCTGTAGACAGAAACTGAACTAAGAGTGGTGTTTAGGTCATTCATGACTTTAGAGCTGCTCGAAATTGCAACTGGTGTTGCTACATACAATTTGGAATTGCAAGGTTCCATATTCTATTTCCAATCCACCCATTCCCAAGGGGCTTATTATATTTAACATACTCTAAATGCTATCTGTTTAAAGGCTTTCAGAAAAACACATTTCATTTGTAAAATGTTGGTAAGTGTTTTCCCAAGACTCACTTTAACTTCCATTCTTTTTTTTTTTTTTTTAATTCACATGACATACGGGACAGATGTTTGCAAGTTGTATTCTTTTCTGAACTCAGGGAGTGCAGAAGATACTTCTAATAGAAGAAAATAGGTAAAATAGATATTTATTTTTATTAGAGACAAATCATATCTAAAATAGTTTAATTTCAATGGCAATGACAATGGATTAGGGAAGTTTTAGTTTGTTTTAATCTGTTTCAACTTTCACATTTTAGTTGAGATTGTCATATTTCCTTACAGGCATTTTGGATTATGTCTTTCAGGAAGACTCTACCAGTATATAGAAAATATTTTATAAACCTAACAAGCTTTATGTTACACAATAAGCCAATCACATGTTCCTTACTTCACTAAACAAGGCAGTATTTTATACACTCCAACTTGGGTGATAATACAAATGTAAATGTAATAAGCATTAGAAATTAAGAATGAAATAGGGGCCGGCAAGATATCTCAGCGGTCTAAAGCATCCACTTAGGTAAGCTTAGGCAAGCGCTCAGGGACTGTGGTTTGATCACCGGCAGCACATGCTGCACCAGCCCTGCCTTCAGGGTGGGCTGAGCCAGCCACAAATAAATAAATAAATTAAATAAAGAATAAAAAACAGGTGGGTTGGCTATGGTGTACAAACAGTGCCACAGACACTAAATGTAGAGGAGGTGCAGAGAAGCCTGGAGATGCCCCCCTCGCCAGAGTGACCTCTGGGGACACAAACAGGCAGGCACTTCATGTGAGGGCAGTGTAAGGCAGTGTACCTTGCTGTTTTCTTCCTCTCTAGTATAAACTTTTCTTCTTTCTCTTTATCACATTTCTGTCATATGTTTTCTGTATTTTCTTAAGTCTAGGTCTCCCAAAGAGGAGAGAGTATTCTTTTGGTAATCTAATCAGTTCACTTACTCAAAACACTAAAAGGCACAGAATACACTCTACGGGGGCTGCGCTCATTGTCCCTTCATTCTGATTTTTCAATTTTCGTACGTAGTATAATAAAGCTGATGGACCATGTCCGGTTTCCACACGCAGAGAGCCATACTGTCTACATGCTTTATCTCCTTTGTAAGTTGGACAGTAAAACAGATTCCCAAAACAGAACAGATGACCCAAATCTTACATATGTTAACTTCAAATAGTTTTATTCAATTGAAATTATGAGACTGTACCATCAATATGATTTTCTTTCTCAACCCATCAAATATTTCCCTCTAATTGATGCACTTTAAATTGCAAATAATGTTTTGATCTTTATTTAGGAAAGTCTTGTGCATATTTGTTTACATAAGTGTTTCTTATAAGAAACAAGGGATATATATTCTAGCTTTCTAGGACTTTTTTGGGAATCCTACAACTTTGATGTAGGGAACTAACATGCCCCACTACCTTATACCAATACTTGTTTCTTTTTTTCTTTTTTTTTTTTTTTTGGTGGAACCGGGATTGAACTCAGGCCCTCGCACTTGCCAGGGAAGCCCTTATTCCACTGAGCCATCTCCCTAGCCCCTACCAATACTTGTTTCTAAAGAGAAACCATACTAGCAAGAAAAAAAAAAAAAAAGCTGAGTGTTTTCATTGAAAATTTTGAGCACACAAATAAGTGAATGTTCAAATTTCACACAAATGTGTGTCTCAATTTTAAGTATAATGGTGAGACAAGCATTATGGGCTAGATATTGAAAAATAAAACAAATTTCTTGAGGCAAGATCACACCAGCAAAATGATACTTCTTGTGGAAAAAGTAGAAAATACTTAATATTTTAAATATTAATAGTGATGTTTGAAAGTTACCACAGAACAATTTGCAGTTTTCCTTAAGTAATCTAGGAATCCTGATGCATGTTATTAAAAAGTGGTTCACAGGGAAGGCGATTATCATTTTCTATAAAATTAAGACTGATTTCTTTGGGAGATGAGAAACTGTACAATAGCAGAAGATATAAACGGTGTGTAATCCAAACGATGTGAATATAAATTCTTCTATGTCATTCACTAACCAGATCAATTTGCAAAAATGACTTAATCCTTTTTGTTTTTTCTTTTTCTTTTCAAATACAAAGGTCAAATTCACAGAAATCTTGCAAGGAATAATTTACAGGAAGTATAAACTATAAAAAAAAATTGTAAGAAAGGACCTGGGAACAATCGCATGCCTAAATCCTATCTGTCTGTTAGGGAAGCATTTAAATTGAATGTGGGTGTAATAAAAAGACATCTTAAGTAAGATTCAAAGCACTTCAGTAGCAATGGGGTGGATTTAACGATGAGGTCTTGGTCATTCTAGGATGGAAGAACGAACCTGAGATGGCTAAAAGAAGCGAGGTAGTTACACAGACCCGTCCTGCACTTAGTGTGCTGCTTGCTACGGCTTCCCCTGGATGTCCCCCCAAAGCCTCATGTGCTCAGAGATGGAGCCTCGGGGAGTGCCTGCAGTGTGAGTATCTGATCCTGGGATTAAGGGTGTGTGATCATTAAGTTACTGCACTGACCTGGCTTAGCACTGTGCTGGGTGTGGACAATGGGCAGGCCCAGGGAGGGGCACACCCACTAGGCTTGTCGCCTGGACAAGAGAAAGGGAGAGCAGTGCTTGCTGCTGCTGTTGGCCCTGCCACGGGCTGTTTCTCCCCTGCAATGCCCCTTGGCCATGCTGCCCTGCCTTGGAGACAGCCGGCTCAGGACTGAATCCTCTACAAAGAGAACAACATAAACCTTTCTTCCTGTAACTTTAAGAACTGGGTGTTTTTTCTCAGCAACAAGAAAGTAACCAAGAAACTTCCCCATTCCTGTCTAGTCCGAACAAATCAGCTCCCGTGTGGTATGTGTGCTACTTCTACGATGCACACATTTCAGATCCATGTATTTATATGCCACACTTTCGTACCACATAAGACAGGCTATTGTGCATATTCTTTTTTAATTAATTTTTAAAATTTTTTATTTTATTTATTTGGCACAGGTTCTCACTGTGCAGCTTGGACTCATAATGATCTTCCTGTCTCAGCCTCCCCAGCACTGGGATTACAAGCATGCACCACCATGCTAGTTTCAGTGGCTGGTACAGCCTACCCGGTGTTTCCGGGCGGCAAAGCATGCAGTACCAGGGATCAAACATGGGTCTCTGCACTTGCCAGGCAGGCGCTCAGACCACTAAGCTATTGTCCCAGTCCCAATCCATATTCTTACTCTTAGAGCTTACCATAGACTTGGTAAGGATATTTACGTGAGTAAATAAGCAATATATGATCTTGGACACATCAAAGACAGGCTTACCATGAAGGAAAACATCAAATAAGGTGGCACTCTGTCTTTGTAAAATAACAAAGTGCTCATAACATATTAGTTTGTTTGCAGTGAGGAAAGTCTAGAAAAGATGTGCTAGTCTTATTGTTAGCAAGGATAACTATGACCTTCATAAGGGCAGGATTATAAGTGGCACCTTGTCAAATGAGTGGTACTTACGTTAGCCAAATGTGCCAGCTCTATCTCCAGGAATGAGTCAGTCGTCTTGGGTTCAGGCCTGATTGTGACCACGATGATTTTGGAATTAACCACAGTATAATTTCTGGAATAGAATAAAGAGAGTTATGAAAAACTATGATTCCTACTGCTCAATACAGCTGTGATGACACTGAATAAATATAATCTCAGTGAAGACATAGATGTCATGATTTCATTCATGGAAAGGTAAAGTCAGATGACCGCTACAAACAAATACTACCTATAACTGGAAAATCTGGAGATAAAAAAGTATTTTACCATTTCAGATGAGAGAAACAAAAAACAACAAAGCACTGACAAGCTTAGAGTACTTAAGTCTGATTCACCAAAAGAGTGGTAAATTTTGAATTTGAGCTTTCAGGTAGTCTGAATGGCTGTCATTCTTTTATCTTAAGAAAGATTCAATGGCTTTTTTTTTCCCCAGGAGAACAAATACTCTTCTTGCAAAGTGCCCTTTAATATTTTTGGACTATCTCGAAATGCATTAAGACAGAAAACTGGAATGTGGTATAACGTGCCTAACTATACATAATTGTGACTAATTTTCACTCCTCATTCATTTCAGCACTAAGGATTTATGGGGCATTGCTTTAGTTCAATCTTTGCAGGCTAAGAAACCAATCTGTACTTTGAAGTATCTTACTAAGTGCATTTCATAAAGAAAGTTTAAGTGACTTTATATGCAATGTCATTACAATCTATAATAATATAAATATAAACATAAAAGTGAACCAAGTTTGTGTAGTGCAAAGAAACCTTCAACCAAAATACAGAAAATGCTGCAGATTAACCATTACTTATGCATTTAACAATTTGATTGTACTTTTACACATTTGAAGAAATAAGTATATTCATCCATTGTCATAGATCTGATGTAGATCACCTGCTCTTGCAGGCAGCAGATACTGTTCAGGGGAATTCATATCAGATATGAATCCATATATTCATATCAGCAGACAATGTCATTTGCATTTTACTCCTTTTATTTTCTAAAGCATTGTTTGCAGATAATGAAAATCATCGATATGAAATATACAGCATGCCGTAAGAGCCTTGGAAGTTCCACGGGAGCCCACAAGCACATCTGAATAGACAACAGGTCCTTTCCCTACACAGCTTCCATGAGGCTTAGGGCTTTTGATCTCTTTCTTCTTCATGGTCCTCCACAACTATGACGTGCTGTACTAACCAAGATTTGCCTTTTCTAGAATTTCATTTAAATACACTCATACAGTATCCCTTTTTTTGTTTCGCTTAATTCACTTAGCATAAACATTTTTTTTTTAGATTCATACAATTTAGTCATTTTTTTAAAGCTGAGTAACATTTCACCTTATGGATAAAATACAATTTCTTTATTCATCAATTAAGTAAGCAAGGGATGGGTTGGTTACTTCTGGGTTTTATCTTTTATGAGTACTTCCCTGTGACTATTTTTTTTAAGAACAGAATATATTCATTGGGGGAAAGAAGGACAGAAGGGGGACCCAAACATGTGTTCCCCAGTTCCCTGTGACTATTATGAGTAATTGCCACACATATTTTCTATGTGACCACAGATTTTCATATGTGGTCACTTAGACTATATGAAACATGTGGCCATATGTTTTCACTTAGACTATATGAAAACACCAGAAAACACCTGGGATAGAATTTCGGGGTCATGTGGAAAAAGTATATTTAGATTTACAGGTTAGGTTGCTTTTAAGTAACTGCACCACTGAAGTCCTTTAATTCTCATATGATCCAACAAAGCTGAATCTCTCACATGCTTCATGATAATTTTTTCAATGGTGGGATTGTATTTGGCATAAGCTTTTGCTAGAAAACAATGCTGAGTTAATGTTTTACTAGAAAACATTATTGTGTTTAGTAATGACTATATTTATTATAATAGTCACTATAGCAGTTTAGTAGTTACTCTAGTTAATAGTTACTCTATTTAGTAGCAGACGAACTAGAAGTATACTTTAAATAGGTTATAAGTTTTAATTATTTTTCTTGCATTTAGTGGTGTCAAATAAATGTGTACACACTGAGGAAGGTACCCAGCCTTGCAGGAAATACTGAGAAATGGTGAGGTGTGCGTATTTTGCTTTTCTTATATAGAAAGTGGTGTACACAGAGAGAGGTGGTTCACTATCATTTGTTGCAGTTAATACTGAACGAGTCAGTTGAAGGTAAGCTTCACTGAGGACATTAAACTAAGCTCTTAAGGTTGTTCCCTTTGTCAAGTTATCTTTCCCTGCAAGGTAGAGTGATGACAGGATCAGATGGGAAAACAGGAATTAACAAAGTTGGAGGGCAACCCCAGTAAGGGCTCCTACTAGCACAGCTGTCTGGCCTCCCAGGGCATGGCGAGGTGTCTACAGCTTGGAATTCAAAGGAATGTCCGTGTGCTGACACCAGGAAAATTATCCCAGTTTCTTCCAGAGAAAAACTGGTCTAAAACACACATATTCCAATTTTCTTTTCATGTTAGCCTGATTACATTTAAATTCTGGTCTGGATACTAAAAACTAAGACATGGATGCTTTCCTGAAATTCCATCTACCATTTTACTCTGGTTGTGTTAAGAGTCTTTTTTCCATGCCATAAATAAAGCTCAGTAAATTTTAATGAATGTTAGGTAATCTTAATAATACATATGCATGTATGGATAGATATGAAAATTTTTAAGTTACATAACTGGATGAATTTCTGGCAACCACAGATGTGTGTGTTCTACACAAGAGCTTGCGATATGATGGGACACTCACGAAGTTCCCTGTGTGCTGGGCATGTGGAAATCTGGGCGCCAAAGTGACCAGAAGTGCACAGAAGCAGCTGAAATAAGGAAGCCCCCATCAGTATGGGACTCTGTCTGGCTTAGGGGTTTCGCAACTGGCCGGGAAAGGTCCCTAAATGGTGCCATCTATGTCATGGGCCCTGCCAAGTGTGTGTGTGTCATAACATATTGAGAGACTACTCGGGAAAGGACTGTGTCAGTTTAGTCATAGAAGAGTGGTTCTCTCACCTATGGGAGTAGCTCTTGTGCCAGGCACAGCGACATGACACTAGCGCTCTGCTGGCACCTGTCAGTTCTCTCCACATCTTCTTCCACATGACAATGACAGGAAACCTCAGGGAATCCAGGGACACTACCTACCACGTACACGTCCTCATTTACAGTATGTTTGGTGTATATTTCACTGCTCAAACTATGTATAACTGTCTGGTTGAATAAACGCATTTTAATGAAAACGTCAAACTTTTGCCAAGTTTATTCAAAATGCAATGCCAATAGCACGGTATTAAATGCTCAATGAAGGAAAAACAGACAAACTTATCTTACGCTATGACTTCATTTTTTAAAGTGTGTGCTGCTCAACTTTATCTTTAATATATTCCATCAATTTAACACAATTTGCATAAGTGAATAGCTGGCTCTTGATAAGCCGTCTCAGGCTTTGTGATGTACCAACACGTCCAGGCTGGGTGCACATTTGTATTCACTGCTAAGAAAGCAGATCTTACGGCCAAATGGATTTCACGACTAAAGTAATCAACTTCTTTCCTGTCCTTGAGGTTTGTACTAGTTGATTTCTAAAATATTTGAAAATGTATAGTTATCCCTTCACAGGAAACTCAGCATATTGTTCACAGTTTTTGCAGCGGGTTAAGATGTTCGGGGCAGATGAATCATATCTCTAAGAGAACAGAGCAATGCAAAGCAGCTGCACGCAAGAGACTTACTTTAGACACAAGGGCGCGCCTAGGCTAAGAGCGAAAGAACTACAAAATACACCCTGGAGGTGGCTATCCAAAGAGTAGGGTCAGCTACATTCCCATCAGGTGCAACGGGCCTTAGGTCAAAAACCGTCATGAGACAAAGACCATGATGTCATCATAAAAGTGTCAGTTCGCTAAGAAGATGACAACTAGATGCAGATGCTCATGGCAGGATAATCGAGTATGTGAAGCAAACAACTGACAGACCTGAAGGAAGAAATAGCAACACGGGAACTGTAGGAGATGCTGACAGCCCATTTTGTTTTGTCTTATTTTATTTACTTCTGGTACCGGAGATTGAACTCAGGACCTTGCACTTGCCAGGCAGGCACTTAGGCTGCTGAGCTATCTCCCCAGCCCCCAGTACTCCATTTTAATAACAGATAGATGTGCTGAATAGAAGAGTGAAGGGGAACAGGAGGACAGGAGGAGGATTATAGACCACTTAGGCCCAACGTACATATAGAGGGCACTCCATACTGTAGCAGATTACACATTTTCTCAAGTGCACACCTAACATCTTCTAGGAAAGGTCATCTTTTAGTCTACAAAAATAAATTTAATAAAGTGAAGAAGTTTCAAATCATACCAAAGGGCCGGCCAAATAGCTCAGCAGATTAAAGTGCCTGCTTAGGCAGAAGCAGAGGCTGGGGTTCGATCCCTGGCATGCTGTGCCAGCTCTGCCCCCAGGGCGCATTGGGAGGGCAATTGAGACTGGGCGGGGCGGCACGCACCTGTAAGCTCAGCTCTTGGGAGGCTGAAAACAGGAGAATCACTACAAGTCTGACCTATGTAGTGAGACCCTGTAGACCCTTACTAAAATACAAAATAAATAAATAAGAAAGATTTGTGCTAATAGTGTTTAGAGAAGATAACATGTCTACATCTTGTACCATAACTACTACAAAGACAACAATGTGCAATGTATTAATTATTGTAACTGTCCTACTAATCTGTTTTGAAATTGTCTCATTGCTATTTCTTTCTCAATAAAATTAATTTAAAAAATAAAATAAAAAAATCAAATTATACCAAGTACCATTCCCAACTACAATAGACTGAACTAGAAGCCAAAGAACAATGCGAATATTTACAAATATATAAAAATTAACATGTCTCGGATAATCAGTGTACCATGCAAGAGGTCACAAGAGAGGTTAGAAAATATCTTGAGACAAATCAAACACAACACACGAGAACTTACGGAGTACTCCACAAACAAGCCTAAGAGAAAAGTCGGGAGTGGTAAGGCACGTATATTACAAAAGAGGAAATATCTTAAATGAAAAACCTAACCTTATACCTCAAAGCACTATAAGAAGAAGAAAATAAACCCAAAGTTATGAGAAGAGAAAAAGTAATAAAGATTAGGACAGAAAAGAAATAGACCATGGAAAAAATACAAAATTGAACAAATCTATGAGGGTTTTTTTTTTTTTTTTTTTGAAAAGTAACCAACAAAATTGACAATGTCTTAGCTAGACTGAGAAAAATGAAGACTCCAATAACAAAAATCAGAAATTAAGGCACCAACATTAAAACTGATGCCACAGAAGGAACAAAGATCGTAAGATCATGAATGATTACCTATATGTTAATGAATATGACTCCCAGGAAGAAATGCGTATATTCTTACAAACATACAATATACTAACACTGAATCATGAAGAAATAGTATTTCTGAATAAATCAAGGGCCGGCCAAATAGCTCAGTGGATTGAAGCGCCTGCAAGCAGGCACAGGGGTCAGGGGTTCGATCCCCAGGGCCTGCCATGCCGGCCCTACCTCCAGAGCACACTGAGAGGGCAATTGAGACTGGGTGTGGTGGTGGGTCCCTGTAATCCCAGCACTTGGGGGAGGCTGTGAACAGCAGATCACTATGAGCTTGATCTATTAGTGAGACCCTGAACACCCTAAAAACCAACCAATCAACCAACCAAAGAATAAACCTGCATGAAGTATAAATGAGTAATTTTATTTTTTTTTAAAAAAACCCCAAAAAACAGGATCAGCAGTCTCCACTGAAGAGTTGAATAAAACTGTTAAAGAAGAATTAACAGCAACCGTTTCCCAAAACACTGAAATGGAGAATGCACTTAAAGAAATACAAACTAAAAAGGAGGTCAGTCTTATCCTGTTACCAAAAGCAGACAACGATACAAGGTTCCAGATGCTGTACGAAAACACTAGGATATACTTAGAATCTACGACGAACACTGGGTTTAGCAACACATTAGAAAAGATTACCCACCACAATCAAGTGGGATTTAGTACTACTGGAAATGGAAGCATAATTCAGTGTAGGACAATCCATGATCGTAATACACCCCATTAACAGAATTATGGACAGAAAGTACACAATCATCTCAGTTGAAGAAAAAAGATACTTGACAGAAATAAACAGCTTATTATTATTATTATTAATATTATTTTTGGTCTTTGTACATTTAATTTCTTTCTTTTGACTTACTATTTCTTTATCTTTTTTTTTTCCAAAATTTTATTGATAAACAGCAATGAGACAGTTTCAAATCAAATCGGAAGGACAGTTTCAACAAATAACACACTGTATTTATTCTTCTTAGTGGTTAATTGCTGTACAAGATGCGGACTTGAGATCCTATTTACAAACACCATTAGAACAAATCATTCTATTCATTAAGAGAATGCAACTATATATCTATCCTAACCACTTTGAATACACAGATACAAAATGGACATTCATCGGTATACCCCATTTTTTCTAAGTTCCGTTATTGAATATTATAGGTGTGTAAACTCAGCAAAATATTCTAAAAGAGTCCAGTAGACCATAATAGCCTTGGGTCTTCTGTTTAACTGGCAATGTCAGAAATTATTGACCTGAGTTCCCCACAGCTCAACATAACAGCATGGCTTTATTTCCTATATTTCGTCTTCATACTTTTCTACTGGATGGATAAGACCAAGGTGAAGCAGGACCTGTGCAATAAGAGTTGTAGCTTTTTGGTCTGAGAAGGTCAGTGAAATGCCCTCAGGATTTATCCTCAAATCTTGTACCTCAGATTGTAGAACCTTTGTCAGTGCAGCCATGTGGATGAGTCATGGCCATTGCTTGGCCAATGTGCTCTCTGTGAAAGCCTGAGAGAGTGTTTTCTCCCCATGTGACTCTCCTTAGGCACACTCTACGTCATCGATCACTTTCCTCTTTGGCCCCATAATCTTCTTGATCAGAAAATTTGGGACACTACCGAGGTACATGACGTTATAGTACAAGTTCTCATATGTCCTGAGTCTTAATTGACCTTAGAAGGTTAGGGCCAAAATGTTGGCTTTCCTTGTAGCCCTTCTTTTTCTCTGATTTTGGCCTGCAAACTTAGGTTGTTAACCATCCAGGAGACAAGCTTATTGTTATTATCAAACGATTTAGGCTCTTAAGCTTAACCTCACTATCTCACTGCATTTCAAACATCTTAGGCATCATAAGGAGCAGGTATTTTTCATCAAGTAGTGATATTTTGAACTTTAAGTCCCTGCATAATATGATAAAAAACATTTAAAAATTAGATTATATTTTAAAAATAGGATAAAGAATTCTATACTTCTCATGTTTGCACATAAGTCCAAAAATCTCACCATATACAACCTTGAAGCAGAACCCTCCCACAATATTCCTTTTCCTGTCTCTTGCTTTCATTCACCATCCCCTTCTTCTTGAACATCCACCTACCCGAAAGACATCATAGCAGTAAATGGCATGTCATGACAAGTCGCCCATATTCAGACTACCAGAATGACAGGCACTCCAAATATGAAACTACTGTTACAAATTACCATCTGCAGTATTATTATTATTATTATTATTATTATTATTATTATTATTTATTTATTTTTTAAACAACAAACTGTCTAAGACACACTGGGAATAGAAGGAAATGGCCTCACCATAACAATGTCTATACACGCACAGCCCCGGCTAACATAATTTAAGGTGAAAAATCCAAAAGCCCCTCATCTAAGGTGAGGAACATGGACAGAAAGGCTTCCCAGGTCAGTTGGAGTCAACAGAGCACTGAAGGCTCAGAATAGCACTAGGCATGAAAAAGAAACAAAAGGCATCCAAGTTTGAGAGGAGGAAGTACAATTATTGTCATTCACAGATGATCAATTTTCTTCATAAAAAATCTAAAGATCACTCAGAGAGAGGGAGAGAGAGAGAGAGAGAGAGAGAGAGAGAGAGAGAGAGAGAGAGAGAGAAGAGAGAGAGAAAGAGAGAGAGAGAGAGAGACTCAGATAGACAGAGACAGACAGAGACAAAGAGACAGACAGACAGACAGACAGACAGAGAGGGAGAGAGAAACAGAAACTGCTGAAGAAATTCTTCAAGCCAGCAAGACACAAAATCAATACATAAAAATCTGATGTGTGCATCTATATACTTCGAGCAATTCAAAGGAACAGAAGAATCTGAGAAAAATTCCATGTAACGCCTAACAAAGAATAAAGTATCTATGAAGAAACAGAATTAAAGAGAAAAAAGTTTTACAGATAGCAAACTATAAAATATTGATGAAATGAATTACCAAAGACACAAAGAAATGAAAAACATCCCTGTATGCATGAATAGAAAGTCAGTATAGCTGAAATGTCTTCAGCACCCAAAGCAATCCACCGATCAATGCAACCCTTTTGTAAATCTAAACTATCTTTTTGTAGGAGTATGAAAAACATCTTAAAATTCACATAAAATCTCAAATGATTTCCAAATAGCCCAAATAATTCTAAGAAAAAATAAAATTTCCCAGTTTTGAGAACATATTCTAAATTCTTCATAAAGCAATAGTATAATAACCAAAAGCGTAATGCTGGTGTGAAGACAGAGTTGTGGACCAAAAGAGCCAAGGATGGCCAGAGACTAAGAAAGCCATAGCTACGTGGCTACATTATCTTTGAAAAGGTGCTACTGCTACACCACGAGGAAGGCAAGCCTCTGACAGAGGGTGTTGTCAGGGGTGGACACTGCCAGGCCTGCACCTTGTGCTGAGCAACTCAAAAGTGCAGGGCCTTGAAGCAAGAACACTCCTAGATGAAAGGTCAGGAGAAAGCTTTGTGATGTTGGATGGAACAATTACTTTTTTTTTAAATGTTAAACAAGTAATAACTATTACTTTATTAAACTACTAAGATTATTTTATGTGTGTGTGTGTGTGTGTATATATATTTTTTTCTTTTTTTCTTTTTGCAGTACCAGAGATTGAACTCAGGACCCTGCGCTTGCCAGGCAAGTGCTTATTCTACTGAGCTATCTCCCTGGGCCCATCACATGTATATTTTTGTCTCCCCACCACCACTGTTATGTCTTATCACAATGTTCAATACATACTTAAGACCAAGTAAAGGGTGGAGTTCCACCTTTAAAAACTAAATGTATTTCAGACAACACATTCTAGGCAATGGGACATGGACAAAATCTATCAAATATGGTAAGGAAAGTTCTCGCTTTGCATTATAAAAAGGATAGCCAGATAGCAACTGTTACAGAAATGAAAGAAGATAAAAAGCTAAACTTTTTTTTTTTTTAATGTATTTACTACAGGGTCTCACTACACAGATTGGACTTGTAGTGATCCTCCTGTTTTCAGCCTCCCCAGCACTGGGATTACAGATGCGCACCATCATGCCCAATCTAAATCACTGTCTCAGCGCACTCCTGGAGCAGGACCGGCACAGCATGCTGGGGAGCGAACCCCAGTCCCTGTGTCTGCCTAAACAGGCGCTTTAATCCGCTGAGCTCTCTGGCCAGTCCTAAACTGTTTTCTTAAAGAGACTTTCTCCATCACATTTTGATATGATGTCAAAAGGACAGAAAACTAAGGCCAAAATAGACAAATGTAATTACATCAAAGTTTTTTTAAAAAAAGCAGAAATAAAAAATCTTTTGTGCAGGAAAGGAAAAAAGCATAGACAAACTATAAATGGGCAAATGTGTGCATACCTAACAAAGAGATATCCAGAATATAGAAAGGACTCTTACAACTCAACAATAGCCAAAATCTCCAGATCATCAAATTAAAACCTAGTATATACCTAGTAATTTACCAAAGAAGATACTCCAAAGGCCAACAAATACAAGAAAAGATAACCAGATAATCACTGAAACATTAGGGAAATGCAATTGAAAACCACAATGAGGTATTCTTTCATACCCATTAAGGTGGCTACTATTTAAAACACACACACACACAAAAAAAAATACAATAACAACAAAAAAACTGGGCTGCAAGAATGCATAGACAATGGAACCCATGTACAAACTGTAGAAGGCAAATGGATGAAGCGTCTTTGAAATAAAGTATTGGAAGTTTCTGAAAAACATAAAAAATTGCCATATATTAAGAAAATCCCACTTCTGGTTATATGTACAAAATAATTAAAAATAAAATCTTGGCCAGGGAGATGGCTCAGTAGAGTAATCGCTTGCCTGGCAAGCACAAGGACCTGAGTTCAATCTCCGGTTCTGAAAAATAAATAAATAAATAAATAAAATCTTGACGAGATATTGGCATACCCACATCCACCAAGCTTTATTCACAACTACCAAAAAGTGAAATAAATATACTGTAGAATATTATTCAACTATAAAAAAGGCATCCTGTTCCATGCTACATCATGGGTGAACTGAAGGGCCCTATGGCTCCTGAAGTGTGTGTTACACACACAAATACACAGAAACGCACCAGCACACAAAGACAAATACTCCATGATTCCACATGCATAAAGTATCTAACATGGTTAGAATCTTAGAAACAGAAAGTCAAATAATGGTTGCAAATAACTTGAGGTCACAGGAAAAAGAAGCCATTCTTTTATGGAGCAGCCCTTCAGTTTTACAAGATGAAAATGCCCCAGAGATTTGTTATGAAATAAACACACAGCCTTAACTACAGCACTACGTAAAATGTTTATGTAAGATGACAAATCTGTTATGGGTTTTACCACAATAGAAAAGGCAGTATAGCTTATAAGACAAATAGAATTGGAGACACATGCAAGAACTAACCAAGAGAAATATGGAAAACATAATAATGGTTAAATAAAAGTTATTGAAGTTTCCATAGTCCTTTTTCAGTTTTAGATTTATTGTTCCTTTTGCTTCAAAACTGAGTTTCCATATCTACTTTAAGCAAGCCTTTGTTCTTCACCAGATTAAATAAAACAAGAAACGACTTCATAGAATTTGGAAACTGGTACACTTCATCAAAGTCTTCAAGATAAATACATTTGCTTTTAAATTTAACATCAGTTGATCATAGCTAAAAAGTAGGGTTTGCTTTAAGTTTGGAAACACTAGAATTTCAACTTTGGTTTTCTAACAGATGCAGAACTTACAATCACAAAAATGCTAAGTGATCTGGGATCGAATTTCATTTTTAAGAGATGTGGCCAAATTAAGACAGATTTTTGTAAATAATGTGTTGAAGTTACAAAATTTTATACTATCACACATGTCTGTTTGTGACCAAGATGGGCAATTTTAATTTCTAATACCTTTATGACAGAACACTTAGAAAAGACATGGCACGTGAAGAGGTTACAATATCTCACTGCATAATAAGAATGCACAAACAAGGCTCAAAGTTTTGGTCCTACAAATTCTCCAGGAAACTGGCTGCTTGGCCTGCACTGCTTTCAGAGTACACTGGTGTAAAAGTGATTGTCTTCGTTCTCTATGATTTTGAACAGTGCTTAGTTCATTTTCTTTCCTCATTTGTGTTTCATTTTTCTTAACATTAGGTTTCTAGATGTATAAACATTTTAATACCATTTATCTTTATTAACTACATTAATGTATTTGATGGGAATCCATGTGATTTTTTATTATTGAAATTTTTTTTCAAAGATAATTTTTTAAATTATCACTGGCTTACAGGCCCAATGCAGTTGTTCAACCATTGACTCTTTTTCCTGGGATTTTAATCTAGAGAGGCACTTAATCTATAGAGCTATCTATCTATCTATCTATCTATCTATCTATCTATCTATCTATATTTAATATATAGAGGCATTTAATCTATGGAGGCATCTATATATATATTTAGACTTAGAATCTTTATACCATTACAAATGTTAATAGCCACATTGAAATGGACTGTGACTTTTTTCTAGAAAGCAGATTGTATTTTCCATATGTCTTACATGAAAATTACACACTGCTCTTATACTCATAAGTATTGTGTTTTTCCTATAAAACTGGAACTCAAATTTGTTGAATGAATCAGAAAATAGTTTGCTCACAATACACTTCTTAAATTCTTGCTTTGAGTGTATGCTTGAAGGTATTCTTTTTCCTTAGAGATATTTTTCTTAAGATAGTTCTTAGAAGCAGAATAGCTAGATAAGTGAGAATCCCTATTTTTTGAAAATCCATTTTTATATTTCTGGAGATTGCCATTTTAGCTTCTAGACTGATATAAGAGTGAGTTGAGATTCACAGAGCAATTCCTGATTTTCCCCATGACTTCTTTGGCACAGGGTCTGTGTTCTGGCATTTCACCTTTGACACAGGACCTTCTGGCCCAAGCCCCAGCCTTAGTCTCACAGGCATATGAGAGGATGGTGGGAGTGACTGTCTCTGGCAATGACATTGACATCATGGGTTAGTGCCACCAGGCCAAACCCAGGGCTCGCCAACACTCCCCACACTTCCTGTTTAGGGCCCTCCAAGGCTTTCTGCAGGAGAGACATTTACATTCACATGCTATAACAGATGGTCATGGTTAGTATCTCTTGATTGAATCTATATTAGCCTTAGGGAAGGAGTGTGATCAAACAGAGGAGTCCTGCTTTGGGAGGCAAAAGGTTTGTCTTAGATTAGAAGTTCATTTCCTACTAGCCATAGAATCTTGGGTGAGTCACTTAAGCAACAAGATTCTCAGATGTCTCGCTGTAAAACTGATTCTAAATGACATATTTTAAAGGGAATTTGAACATCAATATTCTATGAGTCTATAATTTTTAACTGCAATAAGTTATTCTGAGTAAGAATAAAAGCTGGATACTTGGAATAACATATTCTGTTTAGACTTGAACGTATTTCTTCAATTTGAATTGACTTCACCTTAAAAGGAAGACACTCAACAAATAAAATAAAAATTACAGTTTAAATAGTTTAATGTACATTAGAATTATAGGAGAGGAATATCTAAATAAAACACTGAGTATGTCAAATTATTTATACCTTTGTGTTACAGACAGTTTTTGAATTATATTTATTTGAAACATCATATTAACTTCTCCTTCCCTGCAAGAGATATTATGCAAAGGATCATTTTATCATTTTGAAAATGATTATGCCAAAATATGAAATTTCTGAGAACCTAACAGCAGTGCTCGCTAAAATTGGGATGATACAGAGAAGACCAGCACGGCCCCTGTGCAAGGACAACACACAAATTCATGACGCGCTCCATATTTTCACAACTTCTGCCACTGCCAGTCCTACGGCTAACCCACTACCACTGTGGACTCCTGGACTATACTGGATTATTTGCTGAATTCACGCACCTACAGTATTTATTTATTTATTTATTTATTTTT
>NW_004524638.1:0-1359 GCF_000260255.1 Octodon degus
TTCATTCTTTGGAAATTTTCTGCTTCTATTTCTGCAAATAGTCTGTCTATGTCATTTGTGCTGACTCCTATCATTTCATTGACATCTATTATCCTTATATTGCTTTTATTTCCATCATCTTGTATTCTGTGAATTGTTATTTCTTGGTTCCTTTTAATTTTTAAGAGATCTTTCATTCATTCACTAGCTACAATGCTATCTTCAAGGTCTAAAAGGCGATTTTCAGTTTTGTTCAAGGAGTTTTGCCAGCCTTCAATGGAATTATGAATTTCCTGATAACTGTTTGATGTTTTGTGCATTCTAATTCTTTCTTGTACTGTTCATTCAATGTTTCCATCATTTTTCTATTCTCCTATTTTTTATCTATGCCTTCTGGAGATGTGCTAAGCAATTCTTTCACAATTGTTTTCATTTCTTTTTTACCTGCAACATTATTTCTGAACTGATTTTTTTCTATAGCCTAATGTGGTTGTTTCTTTACTTCAGTTGCTATCATTGCAGAAATTTCAGTTGTGTGACTAGCAAGTTCTTTAACTTGCTCCAGGTGGCCTGCAGGTCTGAGATTGTCTTTTGCTCCTTCATTTTGATATTTTGGATGCTGCCAGTGTTCACCCTGACTCATCAGAGATGGGAGGGCAGAGCATGAGTCAACAAGGCTCCTGTGATAGCGTGGGTGCAGGATAGGCTCATCAGAGCTCTTACTTTGTGAGGTTTAACATAGCTTCCTCCCTGGTGGAAGGGAAGAGCTGCTGCTCAGGATGCCTCTGAGGATGATGGGGATGATCTGAATCTCAGCAAAGCTCCCTTGATGGTGTTGAGGGCAGGACCAGACTCACTATGTCCTTCTAGATGTGCAGTGTTTTCATACCCTCTGTGTTGGGGAGATAGGCCACTGCAGATCAACAAATCTTCCACCCAGTTCTTGTGCATGGGCTAGACTCACCAGGTCCATATAGTTGTCTGGTGTCTGCTGTCTTCTTTTAGTTATTGGTTACAAAAAGTGGTAGAAATAGAGCAGGTTAAAATTCATTTTGTTATTCTATTTGAATTCATGAAATTTTCTCCAAATAAATGCTCCATGTGTTTTTGTAAGTCTGTTTAATTTCTAGGTTCTGCAATAGTTGATTTTGACAACTGTTTGAAAGTAGTATGGCATCTATTCAGGAGTGCATTTTCAGAATTTCTTGTTTTGTCATCCTGAGAGTGCTTCTCATAATGGAAAAGTTTATCTGCCTATGATGTATTTAAATTTGTTTTTAATTGATAATCCTGCTGGCAAGAAACATGTAGGATGAAAGAAAGAGCAGGACATATGAGAAAGTTTGGGGCTGGGAAGATAGCTCAGTAGAATAAGCACTT
>NW_004524638.1:1459-12152 GCF_000260255.1 Octodon degus
ACCGGACCTGGGCTAGGACTGGGTCTCACAATCTGTGACTTGATCTGTTCTTCTACAACCTTCGCTTTCAGCATTCTTTCCATGGTCACATGGCATAGAATGTACTATGTGTCAACAGATCCCCATGCCAAGGAGAGCCAGTCTAATCTGATTTTATTTTAAATGGTTGTTAAAACGAGAGACATTCACCCACAGAGCAAAGAGGAAAATTTGCTAGATCTTCAACCTTCCTGTTGAAAAAGGAAAATCAACTTCCTCATTGCTTAACACTCATATCACAGTTTTGGTGAAAGTCTTGTCACAACTGGCAAAATTCCTTTTTAGCTGAAGGCTGCTCATGCATATTCATAAATGCAAATTAAAATGTGTGCTTAACGGTAAAGAAGTTTATAAGCTGTAATCCTCTCCTCTCCAGCGTTCTAATGTCTTTGCTAAGAAGTGGCAAGTGGAAATGATTTCTCATGAAAATTAGTTTTACCTTTGATGTCTGTGCACTAATAATATGATAGCTAATATGTTTGGAAATTGGAATCTTCTATTTTGGTCTCTTATTTTTCATCTGAAATTTAAATGATAAAAATCCTTAAAATAGTTAAGCAACAAGATTCTAGAGATCAAAGTCATATTTAAAAACTCTTCTTATTCTATTAGTTGAAAGAAAAACACAATCTGAGTCCCAGAGACACAAAGTGGATTTTGTAGGTTACCATAGCAGAACTTGAATTACTCAATAGCACCAATTGATTATCCTTCTGTATACTCATTCAATTGTTTTTATTTTGTACCACAACAAGGTTCATTTTTAATATTTAGCACAAAATTTTTGACCCTTAATTATAAGCTTTTTACTGAGACAGCTTTTCTGAATGTTGAGATAGATATGTAGGCTCATAATTAGAGCAAATAGATAATAATTGAAAGGAAAGACACATATAGAGGAACAAGTGCATATGTTTTCTATCGTAGTGATTATGTGCTATGTCAGATACATTTTTATGCAGTGCAATATAAACAATGCTATAGAAGTAACAGGAGTAAAAGTACTCACCTCCCTAAAATCTGTGATTTAATAAGGCAGCTGCCACAAGGAGAAAATACATTCATAGCAATGTGATTACACACAAAAATCCCCACAAAACCATGTATGCAAGACTGTGCTTGTCCTATTACACTTTTTCAAATTTTTATTTTTTTAACGCAAATACAAAATAGAAAAAAATTAGATCACTAAGACAATATGTAATGTATTAATTATTGAAACTAATCAGTTTTGAAACTGTCTTTTTGCTATTTCTCAATAAAATTATTTTAAAAATTTAGAAATAATACAGAATTTACTAAGCAAAATAATAGGAATTCAACAGTTGTTATATGGCATACCGTTGTCTTCAAACTAGTTGTTCAGATCACCAGATGCCAGCTATTCTATTTGCTTATTGCTTTCTGGGAAAATTCTCAGAAGGGGGATAGCTGGATTGAATAGTATTTCCAGTCCTAGGTTTGGAGGAGTCTCCCCACTGATTTCCATAACGGTTGCCCCAGTCTACATTCCCATCAGCAATTGAGAAGGGTTCCTTTTTCCACACAGCCTGTCCAACATTTGTTGTTGGTTCATTTCATGATGCTAGTCATTCTTTCTCGGGTGGGATGGCATCTCAGGGCTGTTTTAATGTGCATTTCACAAATGGCTAGTGATGTGAAGCATTTTTTCATGTATCTATTTGCTCCTTGTATTTCATTTTCTAAAAAGTGTTCATCTCTGATGCTCAGTTTTGGATTATGTCTTTAAATTTTGAGGCCTAAGTGTTTCCTAGTTCTTTATAAATTATAAATAGATGACCTTTGTCTGAGGGCTTATTGAGTAACAGTTTTTCCAAATTTGGGGGTTGTCCTTTTACTCTATTGGTAATTTCTTTTGATGTGCAAGAGCTTCTCAGTAAGAGGATTTCCCAGTTGCTAACTCTTTCAAGTTTTTCAATGCAGTTTGATTTTTGTTCATAAATACTTTGCTTACCCCTATGTCTTTAAGATTTTCACCTACTTTCTCTTCCGGGAGACTTAGTGCTTCTGTTTTAATGTTTACATCTTTCATCATTTTGACTTTAGTTTAGTTCATGGTGATAGACGGAGGTCAACTTTTAGTTTTCAGCATATAGAGAGCCAGTTTTCCAGAACAATTTTTTTTTTTGGAACTGGGAATTGAACTCAGGGCCTTGAGCATGCCAGGAAAGTGCTTATTCCACTAAGTCATGTCCCCAGGCCTCTCAGCACAATTTGTTAAAGAGGCTTTCTTCCAGTAAGCATGTTTGACCCCTCTCTCGAATTAAGATGACTGAGTGTGTTTGTAATTGTGTCTGTATCTTCCAATTTACTCTATTGATCTTCAAATCTATTTTTTTTTTGCCAGTGCCATGCTGATTTTATCAAAGTAGCTTTGTAGTATAATTTCAAATCAGGAATTATAATAACTCCTGATGCCTTTGTTGTGCAGGATTGTCTCCGTTACTGTAGGTATCTTCTGGTTCTAAATAAATTTTAGGAATGATTTCTCTTGGTCTGTGAGATATGTTAGAAGTATTTTGATAGGGATTGCATTAAATCTGTTAACAATTGTGGGAGTATGGGCATCTTCAAAATGTTGGTTCTTCCTATCCAGGAGCAGGGTTCCATTTTCTGAAATCCCCTACAATCACTTTTTTTCAGAGTACTGTAATTTTCATTGAATAGATCTTTTACATCTTTAATTAGATTAATTCCTAAGTATTTCATTATCTGTGATACTATTGTAAAAAGCATTGTTTCTCTAATTTCTCTCTCAGTGAGTTTAACTCTGTATCCTGCTGTGCTACTGAATTGGTGTATTATTTGTAGTAACATATTGAGGTTTTTTTGTCTTCCAAATGGAGTATCATTCAAGGTCAGTGAAGACTAGGGAAATAGGAGAACCTGTACTGTAACAACATTTAACTCAGTTGTGCTCCAAATTTTCTGATCAAGAAGATTATGGAGCCACAGAGGAATATGATCAATGATGTATAGTGTGCTTGGAGAGAATCACATAGACAGAAAAAACATTCAGGCTTTCACAGAGAGCAAATTGGTCATGCAATGGCCATTACTCATCCTCATTGCTGACACTGACAAAGTATCTACAAAGTGTGGTACAGGGCTACAGGATAAATCCTGAGGGTACTTGACTGACCTTATCAGATACAAAAGTTGCATTTCTTGTTATATAGGTCTTGCTTTATCTTGGTCTTAGCCATCTAGCAGAAAAGTATAAAAACAAAGTATATAAAGTAAAGCCATATTAATACAGTGAACTGTTAAAGGATCAAATTAATAACTTTTGAGGACAACCCACTAATATTATAGACTGCTAGACAGTGTTGGATTGTTTAGCTGAATTCAAACACCTATAGTATTTAGATGCCAAAAGAATATCCACCTCTGACAGGACTAAAATTAAAAAAAAGAAAGATCATTTTGTATTTATATACACAAAATAGGATAGATATCCAGATATTTTCACTTAATTCAATGAGTAGAAAGAGGTGTATTAATAGTGTTTGGACAGGATATCCTGTCTGTTTCTTAATGATGACCATTAAGAAGAAAACAATGTACAATGTATTGATTATCAAAACTGTCCTATTAATCAGCTTTGAAACTGTCTCATTCATATTTATTTCTGAATTAAAAATGCTAAAAAAAAACCCAGAGTATTATGTCATCTGCAAATAATGATCACTTAACTTCTTTACCTACTCTTATTCCTTTTATTTCTCTCTCTTGTCTAATGGCTCTGACTAATGATTTCAGAACTATACTGAATAAGAGTGGTGATAGAGAACATCCTTTTCTTGTATCTGATCTGAGAGTAAAAGATTTCAATGTTTCCATATTTAGGATCATGTTAGCAGATAGATTGTCATATATGGCTTTTATCAGATTAAGGTAGAGTCCATCTATTACATTTTTCTGTAGGACTTTGAACATGAATGGTTGGACTTTGTCAAAAGACTTTTCTGCATCAATTGAATGATCATGTGTTTTTTTGGATTTGAATCTATTGACATAGTGTACTATCTTTACAGATTTGCACATGTTTGACAATCTTTGCATCCCTGGGGTAAATTCTCCCTGCTCATGGTGTATAATCGTCTTCATGATTTCCTGTATTCTATTTGTTAGAATTTTATTGAGAATTTTTGCATCTATATTCATGAGGAAGATTGACCTGTAGTTCTCCTTTTTACTTGCATCTTTAATGTGTAAATCTTTAATCCATTTTAGTATCAGTATAATTCTTGCCTCCAGGAATGTTTCTTGGAGAAGTGTTTTCTTTTCAATTTCATTGAAGAATTTGAGGCATATTGTGGTTATATATTCTATAAATATCTTGTAGAATTCATATCTTGTACAACTCCATCGTGACCTGGACTTTTCTTTTTCAGTAGGTTTTTTATTATATTTTGAATTCCATTTTCTTTATTGGGTTATTGAAAGTTGTTATATCTTCTTAATTCAGTTTTGGTAATTTGTACCTTTCTAGGAATCTGCTCATTTCTTCTGTGTCTTCGATTCTATGAAAGTAAAGATTGTCAGAATAGCTATTGTTAATCTTCTGATTTTTAACTTGGTCTGTGGTAATTTAGCCTTTTGATTCCTTATTGCTTAAATTTGAGTTTTTTATTTCCTCTTTTTGATGAGGTTAGCTGGGGCATATAAATTTTATTTAACATATCAAAGAACCAGTTTTTTGATTCATTAATTCTTTGTATTGTTTTCTTTGTGTAGATTGTAGTAATTTCATAATTTGTTGTAATCTTTATAATTTCCTCTTGTCTTTTGCTTTGGGTTTGCTTCCCTCTTCTTTTTCTAGACATTTGAATTGCAGCATTAGGGTATTTATTTGTTCCTGTTTTGTTTTCCTAACCTGTGAGTTCAAAGCTATAGATTTCCCTCTAAGAGCTGCTTTCATTGCATCCCATAAATTATGATCCATTGTGCTTGAAATTTCCTTGAATTGTAGATAATGTTTAATTTCTTGTTTAATTTCATCTATAATCCATTATTTGCTGAAGAGGATGTTGTTTAATTTAAATCTATTTGGGTTTTTTTGTGGTTTCTTTTGTTATTTATTTCCAGTTTAATTGTACTGTGGTCAGATAATATACATGGTGTATTTTCTATTTTCTTGCACAGATTTAAGCATGACCTATGGATTACTATGTGGCCTTTTTTAGAAAATGTTCTATGTGCAGCTGAAAAAAATTTGTATTCAGATTTGTTTGGGTGGAAAACTCTGTATATGTCCACTAAGTACATTTGTTCCAAGTTCCGGTTGAATTCTGCTATCTCTTTGCTAGTTTTTTGTCTGCTTTACCTATCTTTTTATGATAAGGGGGTGTTAAGGTATCCTGTTAGCATTGTGGTATGGATATTAGATCTTTCATGCAAATTAATATTTGTCCCAAATAGTTGGGTGCTACCCATGTTTGATGCATACATATTTATTATTGTTACCTCTCTCTCTTGTATTTTTCCCCTAACTGGTATATAGTGGACTTCTTTTTAACATTTAATCATTCTTGGTTTGAAGATCAGTCTGTCTGTATACAGGATTGCTACCTCTGCCTTTTTCTAAGGTGTTGGGCCATGTAGAATTGTTTTCCATCCTTTGATTTTCAGCCTATAAATTTCATTATGTTAAGTCTGTTTCTTGTACAAAGCATATTGTTGGATTTTGCTTGCTAATCCACCTTGCCAGTCTGTTTCCTTTAATTGGTGAATTGAGTTCATTTACATTGATAGTTATAATTGAGATATATTGTCTTATGTTTGACATGTTATCTACCTACTGTTGTATACCCCTTCTTTTCCTGTTTTTACTTGTTTGCAATATTTCCTGGGTTCTTTCTGCTGCTATTTGTGGAGTTGTGGTCATTTTGGTTCCTCTCTAGAATATCTTTTACTAGTCTGTGTACAGTTGACTTTGTTATCATGAAATTGTTTAGTTCTTTGTCATGGAAGTATTTCAGTTCTCCATCCAACTTGCAAGCGAGATTTGCAGGGTGTATTATTAGTCTGGGCTGGAATTTTTTTCCATGACAATGTAAAGCAAAATTTGAAGTTTAATAAAAATAAGAGGGATACATTAAACAAAATATTTTCTGATTACTGTTTGTGAGACTCAAGTACCCTCAAAACATTGGAGATCCAGCTTATTCCTGAGAGACATCAATCATCACAAGAGGTTTTCACTCTGAACTATTCACATTTTATAGCAAAAGACAAAACAAAATTCTGCAAACACCTCCTCTTTCTAAAATATCTTCTCAAATTCGTTCTCAAAATTCAAAAGAAAAATAGCATTTGTTTTTATTTCTTAGCCAATGGGCCTATTACTCTCCCCTTGGAATCTCTTAATAAGAACCCAACCAGAAATGTCCAGGACACCAGTGGCTGCTTTACTTGTCTTCCCCTGAAGGGATAATGTCTGCCTTTCTACAGGGAAGTCCTCCCCTGGGGTTACTGTGCCAGTCAGCAGTACAAGGAGGAGGGTGAGGAGAAGGGCAAATGGAAGAGCAAAAGGATAAGAGTGAGGCTTTCTTGAAACAACCCACAGTAAGGCAGAATGGTCCAGTTTTACAAACCATCCATTCTAAATTCCAAACACATACATCTAAAACCCAAGGGCAAGGAAAGAGCTCAGAAGAAATTTGGGGGGGGGGCAGGGGACCACAAAGGACAATGACACCGAACGACAGACTCAGCCATGGAAATTTCTTACCTTCCTAACACTGGAAGGTGTTTAGTTAAAAAGTTGCTGGGGGCCAGGCCCTAGCTCAGTTCTTTAAGTGGCTGCTTTGACAAAGCAGTCAGGCTCAGGTTGTTGTGGTTCAATCCCCACAACTCCAACCAGCCAAACCTGCCCTGAAGGCATTCAGAGCAAAAAAAAAAAATGCTGTTCAAAATTGTATTGAAAGAATATCTAAAAATAGGTCTGTAGTCATCTTCAAAATAAGATGTCACTCTTCACATAAGTGATAGATATCAGATTCCAGCTCTTGAGGTATCTTTGATGTAGATTTGAAAAATGGTCTGACAGAGGAAAGAGAAGGAAAAAAAGAGAGCTGGAAGAGGGGAAGATAGGAAAGGGAGAATTCACTGTACAGTGGAATGGCTAGAAACCTTGGAGGAACACTTTTAAATCCATATTTATGCATGCCAGTAGCCAAACAAAGCAGATTGAAATAGGCAAAAAAAGTAGTTCTTTCCTAAGAACATTTCTAAAAGTCAACTTTAAATTTAAAACATAAGAAACTGCAAGCCAAGATAGCAAATACCACAGTGGTCAATGGATTTTAAAATATGACTGAGACTGAGTACTCAAGCTGCTCAATGGTCTTTTGGTATTGTCCAGCAGAACCCAGGGCCAGGCTTTCCCCATCAAGGGGAAGGCAGAGGGTCTGTTACCACCAATTGTCCTGCTTTGGGAGCAGATAAAAATCACCTGAATAGCTCCTAGTGTGAGAGGACTCTGTGGCAACAAGATGTGGGCAGAAGGAGGCAGAAGAACAGAGAACAGGTGGTTATGGAGGCTGACTTTGCAAATATCTGTGCAAATGTGTGGAGTACAGGAAAGGGAAGAGAAACTACAATACTAAAGACAGAAGACATTCCTCCCAAGGGAAAGAGGGGATGCAGATTTACAAACAGTGTCACAGAGCAATGCTACCAAAGTTGCATAAACTTGTGCTGCTCGGTCCCTAAGGACAAATACCTCAGTAAAGGGGGAAGCAGCTTTCTATCATTTACCCCTGCTGGTTTTAAAGACCCAGAACCCTGGTTCTGCCAAAAACAAACAAACAAACAAAAAAAAAAACCCCAAACAAACAGAGGCACAGAACCCAGCACTGAACCAGGGGTGGGATACGAGGAGAGACAGAGTAAAGAACATGAAGGATGAACCTGCCAAACCTCGGTATCCCTTCCCCAGACATTTCTAGGCAGGGAGTTGTTGGCAGGCTGATATCAGATTTGAGATGAGTTTGAGGAGGAATAGGGAGATTCGCAATAGAGATAAGACAGGGAAGGAAGTGTAAGTGTTTTCTTCAATGGACAGTTTATCTCTGCAGAAATGCCTCTAAGGCCTTCAAACTGATTTGTCCAGCTGGGCAGAGGACAGGAAACAGGAGAACACACAGCCAGATGCAGCTCATCTTCTTGGCACTCGGGGAAGAGGGGAGGTGGGAGTGGCACTAGAGGCTGCTGGTTCTGCCTGTCTTCCCATTGCTGGTCCTGCAGGTCACATCAGGGTTACTGCCTTCCTTCAGTTCCTGAAGCAAGTCAGATGTCCATCTCAAACTGAGAATCATCCCCTGCAACTGCATGCTTCCTGTCATGATTGTTCAAATTGTTTACTTCTACTTTAGAGTCTTCAATTAAAGTGCCAGGGCTAGTAACTCCTGGGATATTGGGCAGTTGGCAGGGTGGGGTTTGAGCCATGGGAGAATTTCGAAGATCCAACAGAAATTTTCGATCAGAAAAGATTCGGGTTCCCCCTGGGTGTGGTGCAATAGTCAAGAGGTAGCTGTGTGGCATCACTGATGGCCACAGAGTGGGTAAGGACGGCACTGCTCTGGCTGGCTTGGTGGCTGCTGCCAGCGGATGAGAACATGGCTCCAGCATGAGCTCTAGGCTTTGTCTGGTGGACAGGCAGGCAGGCAGATGGGCAGATAGATGGATAGACGGACTGACTGGCTGAAGGGCAAGTGGGAGACCTCGGTTGCAGGGCCTGGGAGGCTCTGGCACCTCAGGAGGGTGGTAGGGCGCCCTGCTTGCTCCAGCTCACTTTCTCTTGCTTCCTCATCCTGCTCCTGGCCTCTGGCCACAGCCCTCTCGACAGCTGCCTGCCAGCTTTCAGACCTCCGCCACCAGCCCCAGTGGCAGCACTAGAAGCAGCTGGAATTTGTTTTCATAGAGGACTTGAAGTACTTTGCTCCATGCTCTTCTTGACTCCATGGTTTGTGAAGAAAAATCTGCCATTATTCTGATGGGTTTTCCTTTAAATGTGATGTGTTTCTTTTCTGTAGAGGCTTTTAGTGCATTGATCTTGCTCTGGATTTCTGAGATCTTGATTATTATGTCTGGCTGTGATGTAAATTCGATTGATGTTATTTGGAGTTCTACATAATTCAGTTACATGAATGTTAGATTGTTTTCCCATATTTGGGATGTTTTCTGCTATTACTTCTGCCTCTATTTTTATATCATTTGTATTGACTCACTCTTTCTCCTTGATGCCTGTTAGTCTTATGTTGTTCATCTTACATCATCTTGCAGATGTTGAATTATTTTTTCTTGCATCTTAGTTTTTAAGAATTCCTTTCTTACCTTTTCACTAACTGAAATTGTGTCTTCAAGGAGGGTCTGAAACTCTATCCTCACTTTTATTCAAGTGATTTTGCCAGCCTGTGATTGAGGTTTTAATTTCCTGTATATCTCTCTGAAACTGCTTTGTGTGTTCTGTTTCTTTCCTATATTGCTCATTCAAAGATTCCATCTTTTTCTATTCTCATCTGTTTTTTTTATCACTGTCTTCCTTAGAAGCACTTAGTAATTTTTCATTATAGTTATCATTTCTTTGTTTTACCTCAGAGATTAATTCTGACCTGATTTCCTCTATACCTTTCTGCAGTTGCTTCTTTATTTCAGACTATTATTTCAGAGATTTCAGACGTGTGATTTCAAATTTCTTCTATTCTCATGTCTCCTGCATTTGTTCTGGTTGGGCTTGGTGACTGAGAATGCATTTTGCTCCTTCTCTTTGTCATTTTGTATTGCGCTGCCTTCTGACCTTTGGTGTAGAGCTTTGGTGCAGTTATTACTTAAGCATGTACTAATGTTATTACCCAAGAGAGATTATGTGGTTAAGGCAGTTACAGTTTTGTATTTATAGAACTACAACTAGTAACACTAATAATGGGTAGTGATATTTAGCAAGTGACAAACTTTTTTAATGGGTTTGACTTTTAGACCATAAGAACAAACATTATGTCTTTATAGCTAAGCAGATATTAAATTGGGAATTTGTACTCAAATTAATTCCCTTAAGTTCTGTCTGATCACCTCCCCTTTTGAACCTGTAGTCTGACAGGCAGACTAGTTCACCCCTGTTACCTGTTGCCCCCTCTTAATCAAGAGAGAAAAAGAGAACATGCTCTCATAGATCTTGGTCTAGCAATGTGTCTCAGCTTACCAGGTGTGCATCTGCCAAGTTTGAACTCATCCAGTTTGGCCTGGCTTGGGTCTTGCTGCTGTGCTCCGCTTCTTCCTGCTATAGCACATGGAAGTGGACCCTATGTGCCCCTATGGCAAGATGTTCTGATCCTAGATTAATTGGATTGTTCTCACCTCTTGCCTCTCTGCTGGGAGCTCTACTGCAGAGTTCACTACCAAGTCTGTGCAATGGAGAAGCTTCCTGCTAGCACATGGAAGGTCCCACACATGCTGTGCCTGGGGGATGGGTGAGGTAGAGTCTGGCAGGCTGGGAAGGTCCCACTTACATGCTGGGCTTTGGGGCCTCTTGGAATAGAATGTAGTGGGTGTAGAAAGTTCTTTTGCTTCCTTTTACTTCTTCTTCTTCTTCTTCTTCTTCTTCTTCTTCTTCTTCTTCTTCTTCTTC
>NW_004524638.1:12252-16306 GCF_000260255.1 Octodon degus
TCACCCAGGTAAAAATGACATGGTCTTGAGCATAATTCTGTTTCTAATATTATTTTACTAAATAGCTACTGGTAAAAATTAACAAAAGTCTCTCCCCTTTTGATACAGGATTAATATCTCTATGACAAAAATGTAGCAATAAAGGAACTCAGAATTCAGCAAAATGAAAAGTAATCTGACAAAATACTTAGCAAAAGAAGTATAATGTCCAATAAATATATACAAATTATACAAAATCTTTAGCTTTTAAAGAAATACAAACAAATCTACACTGAAATTCCTTGTCACCTCACTGAGAATAACTATTATGAAAAAAAATAGAAAAAGAAAAACCTAACAAAATGACAAATACTGGTGAAGATTAAAAGAAAAAGAAACTCACACATTGCTTCTCAGAATGTAAATTAGTAGACACTGGGAAAAAAAACATGGATAGTGTTCTCAAAATATAAGATTAGAACTACTGTGTGATTTAGCTATCCAATTCTTGAGTATATCTAAAAGAAAGAAAGAAAGCATACCAAGTGGATGCCTATTGTAATAGTTTGTGTCTAGTTGTCCTCCCAAAGCCTCATGCAGTCTTGGTGCAGACTTCTAGAGTTTGTGATTAACTCGTGACCCACTGAGATTATGGGTGGGAGTGCTGCTGGGATTATGGGTGTGAGAACTACCCCCAGCCTGAGGCAGATAGCCTGAATGCAATTTAAAGGAGACAGGCTTGCTCTCTGTTGTCATTGTTGCTGCCACTTCTTTTGCTCTCTTTGCTCTTTGCCACCACCATGAAAGTTTACTCTGTGCCATGTGCTGCCCTGCCTTAGAGCCAGTTGACTATAGACTTAAACCTCCAGTAACTGAGAATGAATAAACCTATCCTTCCTTCATTCTGAGTGTTGGTGTTTTATCATAGCAACTACAGAAGTGTAACTGAGACACCTACACACCCATACTCATTGTAGCATTGTTCATAATATCCAAGACATAGAAGCAGCAGAGGTACTTGAGAAAATAAATATATATTATTGTCTGCTCATTTGTCTTGAGCAGACAAATGAGAAAATAAATTATATATATAATTTATATATAATATATATATTATATATATGTGTGTGTATTTTGCAGCAGTACAAAAGAATGAAATCATGTCGTTGTGGAATAATGATGGAGTTGCAACACATCATCTTATATGAAATTATCGAGACACAGAGAGTTTTGCATTGTGCATTTTATATTATGGTTGAAAATTTTAAAAGATTACCTGAAAGTTAAAAGTAGAAAAGTGATATTAACATATATAAAAATGGCCAGGAATATAGAATGGTAGACATGATCAAATCATGTTATATGCATATATGAGAATGTCACATTGGAGGCCATTAATTTTTACCATCAATATATTTTAATAATTAAATTAATGAATACCATATTTTCTGATCCTTAGGAAAAAAATATTCATGTTTAGATTTGCTGTTATATGTTCACCAGATGATAGAAGCTACTCTGAGGTTCAAATTTATGTCTATAACAAGACTCGAAAACACTTGCTCTTAAGTTTTTGTTTCTGGATTTTATAAAAGCAACAGAAGAAAAAAAAAGTCTTTCCTCACTTGCATCATAATCCGATACTTGTTACACAGCTCTAGAATTCAATAAGGATAAGAATGTTAGGTGTGACCTCAGGAAATATTTGCTATGGTAGAATCACTCTCTGAATGTTGCACTACATCTGGACTTGGAGAACTGTACAGCCCTGATTGGCAGTCCTAGGTGTGGAGATTCTCTGAGCTCAGTGCCTCTTTTAAATGGACCTATTTCTATACTAACTCAGAAAGTCACATGTATGGAATTGTGGCTCTGATGGAACATGAAATTTTTACACAGTACATAGCTTTAATATCTCCTTCAAGTGGACCTTGTCTTCTGGAATAAGACTAATCAGATGAGAGTATAAAAAGGATAACTCACCAAGGAATGAATGCTTTGTATGACACTGTTGACAAGCTCTTGTTCTTTTCTTGTATTTTTCCAATGCCTGCATAGCCTAGAATGGTTTTGTGAGTCTTACTATTTAGCAAGCCTAACAGGAAACCTGGTAAGTTAATGACATGCTTTGGCATTTACATGACTTGCAATTGTCTCCTATCCTGACCTTGTGCCACCATGACATTTGTGCACCACCTGTTTTGGATTGTGTACTTTCCATACCAATCTAACTTACTTTTTGAATAAATGTGTAATAAATAATTTAATTTCTGTCCATTCTGGAGGCCAGCAGTAATCAAGTCTATATTTTTATATTAATACAATTGAATTTTCCATACTCCAGTGTTTTTGAATTGTTATAACAGTAATATTACATGTTTTTCAAAAAAAGAAAACAAAAAAAGAAAGAATAAAAGAAAGAAAGAAAGAAAGAAAAAAGAAAGAAAGAAAGAAAGAAAGTAAGTAAGTAAGTAAGAAAGAAAATACCCCAAAGTTGGCATCATTGTCTTCATTTTGTTCTGGAATGTTTAGGTTCTAAAATGCTTAATAGATGCTGATTTTAAAAGAGGTGAGCATTCATATATTGTAGGTCAGAGATGGAATACCATCTCTGACAAAAGTAAAGTAAAAAGGGGGGAGATATAAATGAAGGATCATTTTGTAGTTATATATATATATATATATATATATATATATATATTAGCAGAAATATACAGCTACTTTCTCTTAGTTCAATGAGAAGAAAGTTGTGAACTAATAGTGTTTGCACAAGCTATCATGTCTGCATCTTGTACTATGAATAACTACTACAAAGACAACAAAATTCAATGCATTCATTATTATAACTTTCCTACTAACCTGTTTTGAGATTGTCTCATTGCTATTTCTTCCTCAATAAAATTAATTTTAAAAAAGTGATGAGTAAATTAAGCAGACATTTTTCTTCTTAAGAAGACATATAAATGCTGAAATGCATATAAAAATTCTCTATCTCACTAATTATAAATGAATTCTAAATCAAAACCACAGCAAGATAACCCCAGAATCCAGTTTAAACTGTTATTATCAAAAGTGCAAATATGACGAATGCTGGTGATGGAGAGGCTGTGAGGAATGAAGCACCCTGTACACTGTTTGTGGGGGTGGAAACTAGTGAAGCCCATTTTAGAAAAAAATGAATGAAATTTGTTAGAAAACTAAAAACAGAGTTGTCATATTACCCGACAATCCTATGTTTATACAGTTTTGTTTGCAATTGCCAAGAAATGGAACAACCTGGATGTCCAATGACTGATGAATGGATACATCTAACCAATGCAATAATACTTGAAGCAATAGAATGCATATACACAAAAAGGAGAGTGTATATATACAATGCCATTCTATTAACCTATAAAAAGCATGAAATCCTGTTATTTGTGACAAACCTGGATGGCACTAGACATTATTATATTAAGGGAAATAATTCATGCAGAGAAAGATAGGGGTTGCATGATATCACTCATGTATGGAAAATAAGCAACAACAAATAATTTGATTTCATGGAAGTTGAGTGTGGAAAGGCAGTTATCACAGACTAAGAAGTGTAGCAGTAGGGTAGGATTGGGGATAAAATTTCATCAATTGGAACAAAAATACAGTAGAAAGGAATAAGAATTTCTGGTATGCCATTGCACCATATGGGAATCATAAATAATAGTTTACTGTACATTTAAAGAAGGTAAGTGAAAGGAATTTGAATATTTACACCATAAAAATGATTAATATTTGAGTTCATAGAGATGTTTAACCTTATTTAAACATCAGAAAGTGCATATGAGTATTGAAACGTCACATGACATATGGCACATTTCTCTATTTTTATTACTTAGCTGAACAACTTTTAATTTAAACTTAAAAATGTTCAGTAACTAGCTTGATCCATCAAACAGGTAAGCACAATCTGTGATTTTTTTTTTGGCATTTATTTATTTATTTATTTATTTACAGTTTTATTGATAAACAGATAGCAATGAGACAGTTTCAAATCAAATCGGAAGTACAGTTTCAACAAATAATACACTGCATATATTCT
>NW_004524638.1:20880-23946 GCF_000260255.1 Octodon degus
CATAAAAATGTGTGCATCTGTCTGATACACAGATGCCATTTCCTTTGAAGATGTATGCAGTAGTGGGTTTTCTGGGTCATTTGGTGGTTCTGTTTTTGCCTTTGGAAAATCTTCGTACTATTTTCCAAAAATGCCTACATGAAGATACATTCCCACTAACTATACAAGAATGTCCCTTTCTGTCCATACTCCTTAGCACTTGGTGGTTTTTGTCTTATAAATTATAGATATCCTATCTGGTATAAGGTGGTATCTTATTGTGGTGTTGATTTGCATTTTCCTAATGACTCATAGTGCTGCACAGTTTTAATATGTTTCTTGGAAGTTGGAGTATCTTCTTTGAGAAACGTTTATTTGGAATATTTGCTCATTTTAATTCAAATGTTTGCTTTATTTGTTCCTTCAGAATAAAAATAATGCTTTCAAAAAATGGAAGTTACTGTATTTAAAAATGAACATAAATTTCACATGAAATTTATTTCTACTCTTTCAATCATTATATATGTTTTTGTGAAAATAGGTGAGGTGAGACATCAAAGATCTGGAAACTGAGTTTCTCTGCCTATTAAATGCATTAAAATTTATGGGCTTGGGCACAAGTGTCTGCCAGCTAAGCATAATGCCATGAGCTTGATCTCCAGTACTTAAAAATAAATTAATTAATACAAATAAATTTAAAAATGATAGAACATTAGAAGTCTATTTTGCACAAATATGCCAAAATGAAACTTCTGATTAATTCCAATAATAACAGATTGACAATAGAGAGGAAGAATATTTTACTAATTCATTTCAACAAAATTTGTATACCTGGTGTTTTAGTTACTCTTCTCTTGTTGCTGGGACAAATACCCAACACTCAAAATGAAGGGAGGAAAGGTTTATTTAACTCACAGTTACTGGAGGTTTCAGTCCGTATTCCTCTGGGTCCAAGGCAGAGCAGCACAGAGCAGAAAGCAACCTTTCATGGTGGTGGCAAAGAGCAACAGCACCAGAAGGAGTAGCAGCAGCTGAAGCAGCTAACTTCTCTTCCTTCCTTACATTGAAATGAAAATTACCTGTCCCAAGGCAGGTGCAGTGTCCACACCCACAATAATCAATTACAAACTCCAGAAGCCACTCCAAGATGGCATGAGGCTTTGAGGGGACAACTATACAGAAACCATAACATCTAATGAATGTTTTTTTTTTTTAAGATCATAAATTTTAATCAAATGTAGCATTGGGGAGGTCAACATATTGTTGTGAAGAATATATTATAGTAAAATTCATAAAGATTAACAAAGTGCTTTAGTGGAAGCAGAATGATTTGGGGGGAAAAAGAATGATCTGGAAAGTAATATATAAAATGAAACATTTGGAGACTGAACATGGTGATGCATGCCTGTAATCCCAGCTCTTGGGAGGCTGTAAGCAGGTGGATCACTACAAATCCAATCAAGTAGTGACACTCTGAACACCCTCTAGAACCTTCCCTAAGGAATAAAAAAAACATTTGGTAGATAAAATATGATTTTCATACTTTAAAATTTCCATTTCTAAAAAATCCTTTTATCAATACATGTTTACAATATATAATGATTAGATTCATTGTAGGGAGTTGGTACCTCTAAAAAATCTCCTGCAGGATAACCAGTGATACAGTAGGACACCCATATAGTGTGTGTGTTAATTTTGTTGAGGTTGTCTTGTTACCATATGTCACTTCTCCCTGGCTGCTTTTGAGTTTCTCCATTTATGTCTTTCTTTGGACTGATTATGATGCTTCAGAACACAGCTCTTTCTGATTATAGCTCATTGGGATCCTTAGGCTTCTTGGATGAGTAGATTATTTTTTAAATCAAATTTAGGAAGTCTTCTGCACTGTTTCTTTAATAAAACTTCTCTCTGAAACCATTAAGTTAACAGATTGGATGGTTATGGTGGATTAACAAATGGTTAACTTGTTTCACCCAGCTGAACTGAATCAGAGTAGTTCTAGAAGACCCAGAGGATTGTAGCCAATCTCAGAAAAGAATTCACTTAGAAGACAGTGGTTTTAAGGAGCCACAAGCCGACACCCACAAGGTGGCAGCTCAGGGAAATTTTGCTGAATCACCGATGGGGACTTCAGCCTCAGGGGAAGTAGATCCATTTTATCTCCCTTGAAATTGGCATTGAAAAAATCCAGACAGGCAGGAGAGTCCATGGTGGGTTTTCAACATCTTTGCCCTGTTTCTGAAATTCTAATCCCTAATAATCCAGGATAAACTGTAGGTCTTCATGAATCTGTACCTTTTAAAATCTTAAAAGAATTGAAACACACCATTGCTACTTATGGCCCTGCAGCTCCCTTTACCTTGAATTTAGTAAAAATGCCAAGACAACAGACTGTGGCCCCAAGTAATTAGAAAGGAAAAGCTAAAGCAGATTTGAATCCAGGAGACTGCTGATTATGGAAAGGAAATTTCTTTGAATGCTGCAGGGAACAGGCAGCTGGAAAGGTGAGGGTCACAACCTAGCCATAACAAAAGATGTGCTAATTGCAAAGGGGGCTTTTCTTCCACAAACAATCAACTTACCTTTGCATTACAAATATATGAGCAAACTAAGATAACTCCCATTATGGCCTGGAGGTAACTCCTTTGTAAGAGTGAAACATTCTTTAATTTGGCCTCTATTAGGCTAGGCCCCGATAAACTTTTCCAAGATTTTGCTGCAGTTTCTTGCAAGCCACTGAGAGGCTTATCAGTGACAGAGAAGCTGGAAAATTAATAGCTCAACAATTGGTCTTTGAAAATGTGAATAAATGGTGTAAAGAGGCATTAAGAGCCCAGAAAAAGCAGGCTGTATTTCCTGAGATGATTCAGATTTGTGTGGATATTGGATCCTCATACAGATATTGACTCCCGATACGTACAGGGGGCTGACTTGGCAGCAACTATTACTCAGGTTTTCTTCCACGGTCTAAAAAAAGGGGGAAAATAAGGTCATTTGTTCTGATTGTGGGTACAAGGGACATTTACTCTGAAAATGTTCAGCTATATCAAAGAGAACACAACGTTTATCTGTCTCTTTAATAAAACC
>NW_004524638.1:24046-26609 GCF_000260255.1 Octodon degus
GGGGGAAAAAGAATGATCTGGAAAGTAATATATAAAATGAAACATTTGGAGACTGAACATGGTGATGCATGCCTGTAATCCCAGCTCTTGGGAGGCTGTAAGCAGGTGGATCACTACAAATCCAATCAAGTAGTGACACTCTGAACACCCTCTAGAACCTTCCCTAAGGAATAAAAAAAACATTTGGTAGATAAAATATGATTTTCATACTTTAAAATTTCCATTTCTAAAAAATCCTTTTATCAATACATGTTTACAATATATAATGATTAGATTCATTGTAGGGAGTTGGTACCTCTAAAAAATCTCCTGCAGGATAACCAGTGATACAGTAGGACACCCATATAGTGTGTGTGTTAATTTTGTTGAGGTTGTCTTGTTACCATATGTCACTTCTCCCTGGCTGCTTTTGAGTTTCTCCATTTATGTCTTTCTTTGGACTGATTATGATGCTTCAGAACACAGCTCTTTCTGATTATAGCTCATTGGGATCCTTAGGCTTCTTGGATGAGTAGATTATTTTTTAAATCAAATTTAGGAAGTCTTCTGCACTGTTTCTTTAATAAAACTTCTCTCTGAAACCATTAAGTTAACAGATTGGATGGTTATGGTGGATTAACAAATGGTTAACTTGTTTCACCCAGCTGAACTGAATCAGAGTAGTTCTAGAAGACCCAGAGGATTGTAGCCAATCTCAGAAAAGAATTCACTTAGAAGACAGTGGTTTTAAGGAGCCACAAGCCGACACCCACAAGGTGGCAGCTCAGGGAAATTTTGCTGAATCACCGATGGGGACTTCAGCCTCAGGGGAAGTAGATCCATTTTATCTCCCTTGAAATTGGCATTGAAAAAATCCAGACAGGCAGGAGAGTCCATGGTGGGTTTTCAACATCTTTGCCCTGTTTCTGAAATTCTAATCCCTAATAATCCAGGATAAACTGTAGGTCTTCATGAATCTGTACCTTTTAAAATCTTAAAAGAATTGAAACACACCATTGCTACTTATGGCCCTGCAGCTCCCTTTACCTTGAATTTAGTAAAAATGCCAAGACAACAGACTGTGGCCCCAAGTAATTAGAAAGGAAAAGCTAAAGCAGATTTGAATCCAGGAGACTGCTGATTATGGAAAGGAAATTTCTTTGAATGCTGCAGGGAACAGGCAGCTGGAAAGGTGAGGGTCACAACCTAGCCATAACAAAAGATGTGCTAATTGCAAAGGGGGCTTTTCTTCCACAAACAATCAACTTACCTTTGCATTACAAATATATGAGCAAACTAAGATAACTCCCATTATGGCCTGGAGGTAACTCCTTTGTAAGAGTGAAACATTCTTTAATTTGGCCTCTATTAGGCTAGGCCCCGATAAACTTTTCCAAGATTTTGCTGCAGTTTCTTGCAAGCCACTGAGAGGCTTATCAGTGACAGAGAAGCTGGAAAATTAATAGCTCAACAATTGGTCTTTGAAAATGTGAATAAATGGTGTAAAGAGGCATTAAGAGCCCAGAAAAAGCAGGCTGTATTTCCTGAGATGATTCAGATTTGTGTGGATATTGGATCCTCATACAGATATTGACTCCCGATACGTACAGGGGGCTGACTTGGCAGCAACTATTACTCAGGTTTTCTTCCACGGTCTAAAAAAAGGGGGAAAATAAGGTCATTTGTTCTGATTGTGGGTACAAGGGACATTTACTCTGAAAATGTTCAGCTATATCAAAGAGAACACAACGTTTATCTGTCTCTTTAATAAAACCTTACAGTCCGTGTACTAGATGTAGAGGAGGGTACCACTGGGCAAGGGACTGTAGATGTAAAACTTGTGTGGAAGGCCGACACTTTCAGGGAAAACTTCCAGTGGGGCCCACCTCAGCCCCATCAAACAACGGGAGCGATTTTCCCTCCCCCACCACGAGCATCTCTGACCTTTGGGGAGTGACAACAGATAGCAGAGGCTTGGACTTCAGTTCCCCCTCCAGATTCCTAGTGACTCCTAACATTGGGTGCCAAGTTATTCCTACTGGAGTCCACGGACCTATGCCTCAGGGAACAGTGGGAATCTTGCCTGGCTGCAGCAGTCTCATTTAAAACACCTCCAAATTTGCCTTGTGTCATTGGTGGTGCTAATTATCCAGGGAAATAAGTTATAATTCAATCCACCAAAACCGTGTATAAACCAAAGCAGATCCTTATATCGCTTAAGTGGTCATTTTTATCTTTGATAAAAATTCTAAAATTAAAAAAGAAAAAATAGGGATTGATTGATTAAAGAAAAGGATTTTAAAGGGCTTTTTTTATACTCAAGTGTGGGGGCCTCCAGGTAAGGCAGTGGGGTTGCCCACCTGGAGAGAGACAGAGGGCCATTCCTCCAGGAATAGAGTTTAGCAGAAAAGCAGGAAGCAGACCATTACAACTGACACTAAAAGAAGTTTTTACATTTTCCCTTTAAGGTGATAAGATTAAAAAGTCTATTTCTATCCTAAAGATAAAACAATGTGCTTTACAAAAATTCTGGAAGATTTACAATAATGGGAATATTTTAAAAAATTACTTTAATTCCTAATAA
>NW_004524638.1:26869-28082 GCF_000260255.1 Octodon degus
TCAGCCCACCAGGGGGCAGGGATGGCTGGCATGTGGTGCTGGGGGATTGAACCGCAGTCCCTGTGCTTTGCTAAGCTTGTTCTGAGTAGGTGCTTTAGACCACTGAGCCATCTCACCAGCCCCAATATCTTGTTTAAACAATATCAGTTCAAACTTTCTCATTTAACTAAGAGAAAGCTGTATATCTATCCTAATTATTTTGTGTATATTCATATGATAGGTTTTAACGGTATCGCAGCAGAGAAACACGCAGAAAAAAAAGGGAAAGGGGCTTTATTATAAAGGAAAAGGGACTTCATTATCTTAGGGGACATGGAGAGAATTTGGGAAGATAAGGAATTCTCTGGATTGGAACAAAAGGAGGCTGAGGCTTTTATGGCCTTTACCAGGGGTGGGGCTTGAGGGGGAAGTTTAGATAGACCTGAGGAGCTGACTGGGGTCTTCCTTGAGGTGGCAGGAAAGGTGAAAGGAAACTGCACCCTGGGCTGAGTTGGAGAAGAAGAGGGGAGGTGGTTTCTGAGAAGGTGAGCTGTTGTTTTAAGGGCTTCAGCCATATTAGATGACCACCATAATAATTCAGCAATTCTTACTAGGGCCATAACCCATCATTCCCATCTTTTGGTTATTATAAAGGGGGCGACGTGTCTCTTAGACTGCTTCCTGCTGAACTAGGGCATCATCTTTGGGGTGAGGGGAGTTGACAGGTTGATGGTTTATGCCCATGTATAAGTTTGTGCCAGGAGTCTCAGCTAGGACTAGAAGTTTATAGTTAGTGATGGCTCACATGGGATACTGAAGAAACCTTGAAAAAAGTTCAAAAAGACAGCACATTATGAGTACATGTCATCATGATTAAAGGACATAGGAGGGGAAGCAAGGGGGGGGTCTATAATCTGTGTCATTTTACCACGACCATGCTGAAGAGGAGGAGTATCGATCTTTAGCTTTTTGGCATCAATATGAGGAAAGGGAGTTAGCGCCATCTGTAGTACTGTAACACAACTGTATTTTGTTGAAGTCAACTTTTTGTCTCTTATGTGTTTGTGTGGAGACATGGAGTCTATCTACCAACTGTATAGTCTATAGTTGTTTAGAAAGGTAGGCTACTGCCTAAAAAGATGGTCTCTTTTTATGTCGTAAAATGCTCACTGTATTGTGACCTTGAAAAGAAGTACATAGGGTAAAGGGCTGAGTTGGTTTGGGTAAAGAGAGC
>NW_004524638.1:28182-30440 GCF_000260255.1 Octodon degus
CCTGGGCTGGGACTGGTCCTGCTGGCGCAGGTTAGCAGGAAGCTCTCTACACACTCACTGGACCTGGGCTAGGACTGGATCTGGGGGTTCCCGGAAGGTGGCAGAAATTCCTACTCGGCGGAAGGGGTGAGGGAGGTATGGGGGAGTGGTGGGGGGTGGCCTGAGGGTGTGGGAGAGGGTGCAGCCCATGCTGAGCCTGGGCTGGGACTGATCCTGCTGGCGCAGGGTACCTACTCCCTTTTCTTTTTTTTTTTTTTTTTTTTTTTTTTTTTTTTTTTTTTTGCAGACCTGGTTATTGAACTCAGGCCCTCGTGCATGCCAGGAAAGCACTTATTCTACTGAGCAATCTCCGCAGCATGGCCCTTTATTTATATGCCCTTTTTTTTTCTTTGTTTCATTTTGTCAGAGATGGATGTTACATTGCTGTTAGAGTAGGTGTACTTGGAGATGTCTTTAAACAACCTTTTCATACTTGATACCAGTCCAAATATTGTAGGTACTTGAATTCAACAAGATAATCCAATATAGTTGACATCCTATTTAAATAATAAAAGACTGAGTGGTGGCCCCCAAAGCATTACGAGCTATGATAACTTCTTCATATTTGGGTCTCCTAATATTTATCTTGTTTATCAGTTTAAACAAAATCACCCAGAGATGGAGTGACTATTGAAGGAAAAGAATTTAAAGGCCCATTGGACATGGGTACAAAGGTTTCAGTTATTGTTCAGTATCAATGGCCTAGCTCATGGCCTCTGCACATGGCCACTACAGATTTACAAGGGGTGGGCAGAGTTTTTTACCCTAGAAGAACTGCTAAATTGTTGATTTGGAGGGATGAAGAAGGCCATTCTACATATTTTTCTCCTCATTTCCTCCCCCATATCTGGGTCAATCTATGAGGTCATGACATATTACAGAGCATGGGATCACTGTAACAGGGATTGCCTAGTCCTATAGCTAGTTTTTACATTTTTCCTTTATAGTGATTGATTTAAAAGACTGCTTACATTCTATCCCTCTCCACCCTGAAGATAAAAAACATTTTGCATTAGTTTACCCTCTTAATGATCAGGCCCCTATGTGCCACTTTCAGTGGTGGTGTCTACCACAGGCATGGCAAGTAGTCTAACCCGATGGCAAGAGTTTGTGGCTACAGCCATTTGGTCAGTGTGGCAAGCCTATCCATCTGCATGTATTGTCTATTACATAGAGGCATTCTCTTGGTGCATGAATCCCCATCCACTTTACATCGCATGTTTATCCAATTAGATGATGCTCTATGCAATGCAGCTCTGGTGATAGCCCCCGTAAAGGTGCATACTATGGCACCCTACTCATATTTGGGACATCTTATTCAACAGAGGCAAATTGTGCCCCAAACTATTCAGATCCAGGTTAGTCATTTTGCAACTCTAAATGATTTTCAGAGTCTATTTGACAACATTAATTGGCTGTGCCCAGCTCTTAAGCGAACCACTCATGAGTTAAGACCTCTCTGACATTCTCAAGAGAGATTCAGCCCCTACTTCTATAAAGAACACTTACACCAGACGCTAATGCTGTTTTGAATATTAAGTTAATCAGGCTCTTTCTAATGCTCAGCTCTCTAGAATTGACCCAACTTTGACAATGTTTTTAATTATTTTCCTAACTCAGTTATGCCCACTGGGGTTCTTTGGAAGTCTCAAGGTCCTTTACACTTGCTGCACAGGCCACATACTCCACATAAAACTGTTACTCCCTCAGATGCTATTCAATGAGTTTCTGCATCTCACTCCACTTTTCATCAAAATGGTTCTGCCTTATGAAAACAGTTTCATTTGACTCCAGCACAGGGCTGGGAAATTGTTAAATGATGTTTTTCATGTGTAAACACTACTAACTTTTTAAATTCTACAAAAGATGGAAAGATAGCAGCAGAAAGACAATTCCATCAAATACGCACAAAAAGGCTAGGAAGGGTTCTTTGCAGAGATCTCCATACTGGACAATGGAAGGGACCCATTTCACTAACCTGGGGGAGAAGGAATGCTTGTGTTTTCCCAGAGAATGCTGAAAGACATATTTGGTACCAGGGCATGTTGTCCATCTATAACATGAAGCCAGACTTGGAGGAGAAGTTAACAAAGAGGAGGCCAGATCTAACCTGGGGTCTATTAAGGGAACTGACAACATGGAAATCTAAGGTATAAATAGAAGGTAAAATATATGAAGATAACTGAGCTAAATTTTACTAGTATTAAGCAAAAAAAAAA
>NW_004524638.1:30540-33693 GCF_000260255.1 Octodon degus
GAGGGTCTTAGATACTTGACTTTTGGTGAAGCTATCTGAGCTTTGGAGGGAGAGACTGTGTAAGCTGGTCCTGACAGAAAATTGAGAAAAGTAGCTGTTTGTCTTAGGACCAGGGCATGAGACGGGGAGCAAAGAAAAAGGTCATCAATATATTGAAGGAGTGGTTGGGCTAGGGATCAAGGGTCGCAAGATCAGCAGCAAAAGGTTGGCTAAAGAAGTGAGGACTATCTCTGAACCCTTGAGGTAGGACTGTCCATGTGAGCTGTTGAGATCAGAGAGTGTCTGCATAAGTCCATGAGAAGGCAAAGAGGTCATTGGGTTTGAGTACAGGAAGAATAAAGGTATTATATAGCAAGTGGATATTTTTAAGAAAACTATTGGTAAGGAGGTGGAGAATGATGGGCTTGAGTCTCTTGGTGTTTGGGGGCTATTGGGTATTGGGGAATATATAGAAACACTGTGGGATCACTGAGGCACACTAGTCTAGAAGTAGCATGTGTGGCACGAGTAGGACTGGAAGTGTCTCAGAGTATATGGTTGACAAAGGAAGAGGGAGGGAGGAGCTAGCTGTACATTGAGGTTGGGTTTGTAGGATGTACACTGTGGAGGGAGAGGTGAGAGAGAAGTGGAGATTTTGGAGGAGGTCTCTCCCCATGAGATGTATGGGACACGTTGGGATCACAAGGAAATTCAGAGTGAAGAACAGCATCTGAAGTTAGCACAGAATGGGCCTGTCTGAAGGGGTCATGTAGGTCAGCCATCAACACCCCCTATGGAGGCTAGAGCTAATATAACGATTTTACAACTCAGGATGAACACTATATGTGATCTCCGTGCCAGCAAGAAAAGTTTTTTTACCTGAGATCCAGCAAGACTCGGGACTCGACAAAGGTGCCTCGATGTGGGCCATGGAACCCAAGCTCTGTCGTTGCTCTTCAGCGGCAAGACCAAGAAGCTCAAGTATATGGATCCGGCCATAGTGAGGTTTCCTGTGAGGGCAGGGAATTGGATGACTTACCTGCTCTCTGGTGGACAGGGCAGGTGCATTTCCAGTGACCCTCAGGCTTGTAGATGTCCCAGTGATGGCTGCAGGTTGGGGCAGGCCCATGCCCAGTGTCCTTCTTCACTGCACTTGGCTCAGGCGGCAGCATTGTTTAGGCTCAGCATTACCTTGTCAAGGTCCTGCTTTGATGGGAGTCCTGAGTGTCGCAGCCAAAAGGTGGCAGTATATATAGTTAATTTTGGTCTCTCTTATTGAAGACACGGAAAGTTAGATTAAGTACGTTTCCTGTGTAGTTTGAGGGCCGAGATTTGTGTTTTTAGCTTTGCATGAATGTCAGGAACAGACAGAGATATAAAATAGGAATGAATAATAATTGATGCCTTAAGAGAACCTGTGCTTACATCAGTATATGTTGTTTGGAGCAATACACTCGATTATTAGAATTTTATCTGAGTATTAAGTACCTTGAAATATAAAATGTAACCAGAGAACTATTATTTCTTATCAACCATGGACATTTTAGCAGTTAAATCCCTGTAGGATGTTAATGGACAACAGTTATATAATTTTGTAGAAATCTTTGGCATCAACAGTCATACATAACAGTATAGCATAACAGTCATGAAATCCTCATTTTGTTTTTGCATCTTTAAATGTACATAGGATACATATTACATAAGTTTTAGTTATAAAATTATTGATGACCTCATGTTGGCTTGACAGGAGGTATATCTCTAAATATAACAGCACATATATAGGATATATATCACATAAATTGTAGTTAGAAAATTATCATTTGTCTGATGACCTCATATTGGCTTGATGGGAACCTATAATAAATACCTGGAGCATAAGAGAAAGGCATATGTTTACATCTGAAAGAAAATTTATATTGTAGCATACAGTATTTTAAAAGGCATAAATATGTTTAATATATTAAGCATCTTTTATGAGAAAACTTTATTTTAATTTTTGTAAAAACTTTGTCTTTTAACCAATAACCAAATTATTGGGGGCTCTCTATTGATGAACAAAGGTTGGCCACCCTCTATTCATCAATCAAGAGTCCTGTCCAACAATCTTCCCCAATTTTAATGGTTTTTATTTAATTATAAGTTAATTTTGGTATTACCTAGACCAGTTGGCAACTCAGGCAAAAGCATGCTTTCAAGTTTATATTTTAGAGCTCAAATAAAAAGGAACAGCTGTTTACAGAATGACATAAAAACAAAACAAGTAGGTACAGGACACACGGACATCTTTATAAAATGAGAGTGCACTCAAATATATTTTTGGTCAGGTTAAACTATGATGACCTTTTTAAGTTTGTAATTACGAGAGACTAGTCAGAACTTTTGTAAGTCAATTAGCAGAGCTCTCTTATAAGAGGAATTTGGAAAAGGATTTTTAAAAAGCTCTTATGTATACAGAAATAAGAGCTTAGGTCTTATAGAGCTTCGGTCTAATAGTGCTTGTCAGGTTTGAGTGCAAGCAAGCAAACTGAGCAGAGTATAAGGGTAGACACAGCACAATAGAGGAGCACTGACAATGTGTAAGTCCTGGAACCTGGAGACTGCCTGCAAGGGTGGCTGGAGTGGGGGGCGGGGAGTGAGGGGAAAGAAGGTGAGCCAAGGGCAGTGTGTTCACTCGCTCCGTGGGCTGTTATCGTGTTTGTTGTTTTTGTTTTTTTGTTTTTTTTTTAGCTTGACGGAGAGTAGAGGGAGGGGCACGCACTGTTGGGGAAAAATGTGCTATTAGTTGATTTTTTTAGAGTGAGATTTTTGGAGGGAAAAAAAACTGTGATTGGATTGTAAATTGGGACTGGGGTTGGCGAAGAATGTGAGGAATGTAGACCGACAGACAGAAGAGAGGAAGGCGGGGAGGGAGGAGAGGCATCTCTGTAGTTCCTGGAAGTTAAAGAGGTTAGAGGGTAAATTAGAAGCAACCGCTATGGCTGAGGCAGGCGAGGGCCACTGTCGTGGGCAGCGGCCGTGGGCGGGGGTGCGGGGTGGGATGGGGGTGGTGGCTCCAGTGGGCGGTCCTGCGGGGAGAGACATTGTTAGGTGGGAGAGCTGTCCCTAGTTTAAGGGCCTATGGAGTGAGAGAGAGAAGGGGAGGGAGGGAGGGAGGGATGTGTCCTGGGGTGGGGG
>NW_004524638.1:39327-42077 GCF_000260255.1 Octodon degus
CTCAGGACTTTGCACTTGCCAGGTAAGCACCTATTCTACTGAGCTATCTCCCCAGCCCCAGTATATTTCTTTTTTCTTTCTTTTTTTTTCTTTTCTTTCTTTTTGTATTTTTAGGAAAGGGTCTACAGGATAGTCAGGGTCTCACTACTAGATCAGACTCATAGTGATCTGTCTGTTTACAGCCTCCCAATAGCTTGGATTACAGGCATGTGCCATCACACCCAGTCTAAATTACTATAAGTTAATGTGGTCAGAAATTTTTGAGTGCACTCATAATTTTGTAAAGATGATTATTTGTGTGTATGGTATATTTGCCTATGTGTGTGTCTTTCTGTGAACAGCTGTTCCTTTTTTTTTGCTTTAATTTGTTACTCATTTGTTTATAATGCTACAATTTGGAGTGCAGACTCAAAAGCATGCTTTTACCTAAGATACCAGCTGGTTTAAGTCATATCAAAATTGGTTTATTCAAATAGTATCAAAAAAGTTTAAATTAATTAAGCAAAAATTTCTTAGAGTGGGGAGAAATTATTCAGACAAGAGTTGTATTGATGAATGAGAAGTGTGGCCAAACTTTTTGTTCATTAATGTGGTGCTCCCAGTAATTTGAGTAGTGTCTTAGGAAGTATCTTCAATGAATTGTCATTGGTTTAAAGATAAAAGTCTTTCAGAAAAATTACAATTAGGTTTTCTGTTAAAAGTGGTTTTGAAGGACTGGGGCAATGGCTCAGTGGAACAAGCACTTCCCTGGCAAGTGCAAGGGCCTGAGTTCAATGCCCTGTTCCGGAAAAAAAAAGTGGTTTTGGTATTGAACTAAATTAAGAAACAACAGTTTGCACATTATTGCTAATCTCATGGTGTTTTAAGTGTATGGATGATTCTATGTGTATAGGTCTATAGGTCTGCTAAAATCTTGTTAAACAAAGGTTGTTTAATGTGCTAAGACTTTCTTCCAAATTAAAGAAAAGGGGAAGGGGAGAAAAAGCTTTGTGATGTATATCTCATTTAAGGACAGTTAGGTCAAAAATTCTTTTGTATTAGATAGGAAGATTGCTTCTTAAAAGGGTTATGCTAAGTCAAAATGAAAATGTAAGCATTTCACCAAGAGAGGTAGGATTGTCCTGCTACAATATAGTATATTGCTTGATTTCTAAATTTCTCTGTACAAATGTATAATTATATTTTAGCATTCTGTAGGGATTTAAAGTTTAGAATATCCATGATTGTTGGAAAATAACCATTCCATTTTATATCTAAGGCGTTTTACATTCAGATAGATAGTAATGTTAAACTTAACTGCCTCTTCCAAGATAATAATGTTGTTAAACTTCTATTCTGGATGTTTAACAGCTAAAGTTTGTAGAACAAAAATTAGAGATAGATGGACTAAAAGGATAGCCAATATTTTGGCCCTAGTCCTTCAAGGTCAGTGAGGACTCAGGACATAAGAGAACCTCTGCTGTGGTATCCTATAACTCAGTTATGATCCAAATTTTGTGATAAAAAGGATTATAGGGCCACAGCAGAAAGTGATTGATGATGTATGATATGCCTAAGGAGACTCAACAGGAGAGAAAAAAAATCTCTCAGGCTCTCACAGAGAGCAAATTGGTCAAGCAGTGGCTGTGACTCATCCAGATGGCTGATACTGACAGAAGGTGTAAGAGGTACTGTACATGGTTCCAAAGCAAATCCTGAGGAGATTTAACTGACCTTGTAAGATAGCAAAAATTATGTTTGTAGTTATATATGTCTTGCTTTAACTTGGTTTTAACCATCTAGTAGAAAAGTGTAACCATGAGGTTTGAAAAGTAAAGCTATATTAATATGCTATGCTGCACCAGGGAGGTAGCTCAGTAGAATAAGCACTTGCCTGGCAAGTTCAAGGTCCTGAGTTCAATCCCCAGTACCACACACACACACACACACACACACAAAGTGCTATGCTATAAAAAGTTCAAGTCAACAAATTCTGACAATTACCAGCTGTGCTGATAACTTACTACTATTTGGACTACTGAACTATGTAGGGTACATTGCTAAATTCAAGCACCTACAATCTGTCATCAAATATGAAAAAATCCTCTAAAGACTTCTACAAATACTGCTTCTCTAACTGCAATGCAACACCCATCTCTGACAAAAAAAAAAAAAAAAAAAAAAAGGAATATATGTAAGATGAGGAAACTGGAAAATCAGTCAAAGCTGTGTATCTGGGATGAGGCAGTAGTGCCTGAAGAAAACAAGGTAGTTCAGTTCTGAGATAAGCATCCTGACTGGCTAATGTCCACTACCAGTCACTAGGCAACCTCTTGGCATATGTAACTAACTTTGCAAAAGATATAAATAAACATAGATTTCATTGTGCTTTCACATGATCCTTGCCCATCAGGCAGACTGCCTAGCCCAGCTTGTATCTTTTTGTGTATCTTTCTCATTCCTGTTGCCACATCTCCCCTGGTAGAACTGTTTGCAGTAAGACCAACGGGTATCTAAAAATGTAAATGGCCTCAATTCATTAATCAAAAGAAGCCAACCAGCAGAGTGGATTAAGAAACAAAATCAACAATATGCTGCATAAAAGAAACACATTTAACTCAAAAGGAAATTCATAGACTGACAATCAAAGAATGGAAAACAATTCTCCATGCCAACAGAAAAATAATCAGGCATAGCTATTCTGGTTACTGACAACATCAACTACAATTCAAAAATCATCCAAAGTGATAAAGAAGGTCTCTATATTTGTT
>NW_004524638.1:42177-43381 GCF_000260255.1 Octodon degus
AGGTGGGAGAGCTGTCACTAGTTTAAGGGGCTATGGAGTGAGAGAGAGAAGTTAAGGGAGGGAGGGATGTGTCCTCAAAAAAAAAAAAAAAAAAGCCCGAATACAGGTGACATCCTGCCGTTTGCCGGTGTGGTGATAGAAGTTTTAAACTTTGTAGAGTTAGTGGAAAAATTGTTGTATAGGCCACTGGGTTTTACCATCTAGATTAAATTGTGGCCAAGCTGGCTTGACAGTAGAAAATTAATCACTTAAGTATTTTGGCCTCCTGGAGGCCAAAGGAGCCGAAATTATGGACCAGGCATCCCAGTGGGGTGTCTTTTAGGAGCTGGGAACGAGTATTTCCCATTGTGACCGAATTAAAAGGTTAGCCAAAGAATAGGGCAAAAGCCAGACGTCACTTCCCACTAAAAAGCCGTCACTTTTTAGCCTGGAGTGAGTGTGAGAGAGAACGCTAACACCCACTTTATCAGTAGTCACTAGAAAAAGTGGGGAGCCGGGGGCCAGATGGCCGAGGAAGACGAGTGGGGACCCCGACGTGAGCTCACGATTTTCGAGACGAGAGGAAAATATGAGGCGGGATTCCCTGAGACGAATTTTGGGGCTCACCTGTGTGGAATAAAACTGGCCGGTGTTGGATGCAAGCTGGCGAAGGCAGGCGGCAGAAGCAGAAGCAGAAGGTGGGAGGGAGCTCAAAACCGGGGCAGGGTGTGCCCGGAGCCACACTACTCACCATTCCAGGTCACAGCACCAAAAATGACAGGTTTTAATGGTGTCGCAGCAGAGAAACAGGCAGAAGGAAAGGGGAAAGGGGCTTTATTATAAAGGAAAAGGGACTCCATTATCTTAGAGGACACGGAGAGAAATTGGGAAGATAAGGAATTCTCTGGATTGGAACAAAGGGAGGCTGAGGCTTTTATGACTTTGGCAGGGGTGGGGCTTGAGGGGGAAGTTTAGATAGACCTGAGGAGCTGACTGGGGTCTTCCCTGAGGTGGCCTGAAAGGTGAAAGGAAACTGCATCCTGGGCTGAGTTGGAGAAGAAGGGGGAGGGTGGTCTCTGGGGAGGTGAGCTGTTGTTTTAAGGGCTTCAGCCATTTTAGATGACCACCATAATAATTAAGCAATTCTTACTAGGGCCAGAACCTATCAATGTATATATATATTTTTTCACCACAAAATGGTCATTTATTTATTTATTTATTTATT
>NW_004524638.1:43481-54332 GCF_000260255.1 Octodon degus
TTATTTATTTATTTTGCTGTACCAGTGATTGAACTCAAGACCCTGCACTTGCCAGGGAAGTGCTTATTCTACTGAGCTATCTCCCTAGCCCTGTTAAGGGAAAACTTTGAAAGGAAGAGATAACAATATATAAACATATATATGCACCCAATGTAGGAGCACCCACTATGTAAAACTAATTTTAACAGACATGAAACTTCAAATGAGAAATAATATAGTTGTAAAGGGGGTTTAACATGCCACTGTCACAAAGAGATAGATCATGTAAGCAAAATATCAACAAAGAAATATCAGAACTAAACTAACCTTGTGAATAAACCAACTTGTTAGACCTTTATAGAGTGCTTCACCCTGTAACAAAACAATCCACATTCTTCTCAGCTGCACCTGAGACATACTCCAAGACTCACTGTATGCTACAAAACATATTATACTTAAGTAAATGCAAAGAAATTGTAATTATCACATGCATGCTATCTGAATATAGTGCAATTAATCTTGAAATTATTACCAAAAGAAAGTACAACAGCATCATAAGCACATGGAACTTAAATAACAACCTCCTACATAACCAGTGGATAAATATTAAATTAGAGAAAAAATTAAAAAAAATATTTACTGCCAAACAAAAATGTAGGCAGAAATTACTGGAACCTGTGGGATATAGCGAAAGCTATCTTAAGAGGGAAAGTTGTAGCAGTAAGTTCGCACATTAGGAAAACAGAACAAGTCCAAATAAAGTCTTATGCTGAACTTCAAGCTCCTAGAAATACAAGAGCAAGTCAAGCATAAAGCCAAAGAAGGCAAGAAATCATGAACATTAGGGCAGAAATTGATGCAATGTAGACAAAACAATACAAATAATAACAAAACCGAAGAGTTGATTCTCTGAAAGAGGAATCAACTCCTAGTCAACCTTATCAAAAAAAGGAAAGAAAAAATTATAAATTCATGCAATAAGGAATGAAAAGGACAAAATCAATATATACCCTAGAGAAATTGAGAAGATCATCAATACCTATTTCCAAAATATTTACTCTCACAGGTTTGACAATATAGAGGAAATAGACAGTTTCCTAGATGCATATGAAACACCAAATGTGAGGCAGGAAGATAAACACTGAATAACCCAATCACAGGAAACACAATTGAAAAAATCCTACCAACAAAAAAATCCCAAGTCCTGTAGGTTTCACAGCAAAATTTGGCAAGCAATTTAGAGATTGAATGTCTACTTTTCTCAAACTCTTTAATGAAATTGAAAGGGAAGAAATTTTCCCAAATTCATTCTTGGAGGGAAATATGACACTAATAAGAAAATTACAAAAAGATTCAACTGAACAAAGACAACTAAAACCCAAAAATCTAATGAATAGAGATGGAAAATTCTCAATAAAATACCAGCAAACAGAATGAAGCAAATCATCAAGAAGATTATACAACATGACCAAGTGGGATTCATTCCAAGAATGGAAGAATGGTTGAACGTATGTAAATCCATAACTGTAACATACCACATAAATAGAGGCAATAACACTGTATCAAACTACCACCATCATACCTCCCAGACCTAGAGAAATTATTCCTAAAATTTATTTGGAATCAGAAAAGACCTAGAATAGCAAAGGCAATCATGGCCAACAAAGACAAGGCAGGAGGCATTACAATTCCTGACTTGAAATTATACTACGAAGCTACTGTGATAAAATCGGCATGGTACTGGCAACAAAATAGACCTGAAGATCAATGGAATAGATTAGAAGATGCAGAAGCTTCTCCGAACACACTCAGCCACCTTATCTTTGACAAAGGGGTCAAACATATTCACTGGAAGGAAGATAGCCTCTTTAACAAATGGTGCTGGAAAAACTGGGTCTCCATATACTGAAAGCTAAACTTGAAACAGGTCTATCACCATGCACTAAAATACAGTCAAAATGGATTAAAGGTCTAAACATTAAAACAGACACTAAATTTCCTAGGAGAGAAAGTAGGAGGAACTCTTGAAGGCATAGGAATAAGCAAAGAATTCATGAACAAAAGTCAAACTGCATGGGTAATACTTAAAAGAATTAACAACTGGGACCTCCTCTTCCTGAGAAGTTTTTGCACATCAAAAGAAATTACCAACAAAGTGAAGATAACCCACAAATTGGGAAAAAATCCTGAGTAATAAGCACTCAGACAAATTCTATTCTCTAGAATTTATAAAGAACTAAAAAAAAACTAGGGCCCCAAAATTAAAAGACCCAATCCAGAAATGGGCAGATGAACACAGACTTCTCAGAGGAAGACATTAAAGAAGTGAATAAATATATGAAAAAAATGCTCCACATCACTAGTCATCCATGAAATGCAAATTAAAACGAGATACCAACTCACCCCAGAAAGAATGGCTATCATAAATAAATCAACCAACAACAAATGTTGGAGAGACTGTGAGGAAAAAGGAACCCTTCTCCACTGCTGGTGGGAATGTAGACTGATGTAACCTTTATGGAAATCAGTGTGGAGACCTCTTAAAAAATTAGGACTAGAAATCCCATTCAAGCCAGCTAACCTCCTACTGGCAATTTTGCCAGAGGAACTGAAAACATCGTATCATAGTGATATATATGTACCTGTGTTTATAGCAGCACAGTTTGTGATAGCTAAATCTTGGAAACAACCAAGATGCCTGTCACCTAAGTAATGGATGAAAAACATGTGCTGTTTTCATACAGTGGAGTATTACTCAACTATAAAGAATGAAGCCTTTATATTTAAGTGGATGCCACTTGAAGATATGCTTATAAATGAAATAAATCAGACCCACATGTGTAAATATCATAGTCTCCCAAGTATAAGAACTCAAAAGAAAAAATACAAATAGAAAGGTATAACACATATAAAAGGAAAACAAGAACTTGAGGATTACATAACGAAGAGAGGTCAAGGAGAAAAGCTAGGAAACATGACAGGGGCAAAGCCATACATTTATATGCACAAGATCCATAAGGCAATGATCCTGAGAATCTTCAGCATGCTATTAAAACCAGTAGATAATTGGCAGGATTACCACTCTGACTAACTCTATATGCTGATACCTCTGAACTAAGCAATGGCACTGAAGAAAACAATGTGCAATGGTATGGTCATGCTTGGAATGCCTGTCATCCTGGTCTTCTAAATATGTACTACTTGTCATTACATGCCAATTACTGCCATACTGTCTCTCAAGTAAATGTTTGTTTAAAAAATAAAAGGGTAATAAATGAAAACAAGAGACAAGAAAAAAAAAGTTAAACAGATTTGCTTCTGGGAAATGGAGATTTTAAAAAAATAGAGGCAATAACAAAAACATCTTAATTATCTCAAGAGATGAAGAAAAAGCTTTTGACAAAGTTTACCATTAATTCATGATTAAAAAGAAAACTAAAAGTCTTCACTTTAAAATTAAGAAGGATTCTATGATCTCCACAACTATTTCATATAGTCTGAGAAATGTTAGCCAGAACAATTAGAGAAGAGTAGAAATAAAAGGAATAAGTACTGGAAAAGAAGAAGTGAAATTATTATTATTTGCAGATGGCATGGTTCTCTACATAGATGACCTCAAAAACTTCACCCAAGAGTCTTTTGGATTTAATGAGCACATTCATTAATGCAGCAGGATACAAAATCAATACCATTTTGTTTTTGCAGAACCACGGATTGAACTCCAGCCCTTGTACTTCCAGTGAAGCACTTATTCTACTGAGCCATCGCCCCAGCCCCTCAACACCAAAAAATTAGTAGCACTTTTGTTCACAAAAAATGAACACACTGAGAGAGAAGTTAGGGGAACCACACCTTTCACAGAAACATCCAAAAAAATGAAATATTTTGGAATGAATATCACAAAGGATGTAAAAGATTTATACAGTAAAAATTACAATACTCTAAGAAAAGCAATGGAAGAGGTTTTGAGAAAATGGAAGGTATTTTATTCTCCTGGATACAAAGAAACAACATTGTAAAAATGGTCATATTCCCAAAATTGGTATACAGACTCAAAACAATCCCAATTAAAATATCATTAGTATATCTCACAGAGCTAGAGAAAACTTTCCTTGACTTCATTTGGAAGAAGAGACTTAGAATATCAAAGGAAATCCTGGAAAATGAAGGAAAAGCAGGAGGAAACACAATCCCTGATCTGAAATTCTACTACAAAGCTACTGTAAAAAAATCAAAATGGTACAGGCAAATAACAGTTTTTAGGATCAATGGAACAGATTAGAAGATGCAGACACAACTACAAATAATCAACTTATCCTTGATAAAGGAGCAAAGCATATCCACTTTAAGAAAAATACCCTCTTTAATAAATGGTGATGGAGAAACTGGCTTTCTACATGCTGAAGGCTAAAGCTAGACTCATGTCTATCACCATGCATAAAGCTACAACCAAAGTGGATCAAAGATTTGAATATTAAAACAGAAACACTGAATTCTTGTAGGAAAATATAGGTAGAAATCTTGAAGACATTTAAAGTAAGTAGATATTACAGATAAGTAGAGAGTTCATGAACAAAAACCAAACTGCATGGGAGCTACTTCAAAGAACCAGCAACTGAGATCTCATCTATTTGAAAAGTTTCTGCACTTCAAAGGAAATCTCCAACAGTGTAAAAAGAAAATACACAAACTGAAAAATTATAGACTATTGTCCCATGACAAAGGCCTTCTATCTAGAACATATGAAGAATTATAAAATATCAGGACCCCAAATTCAAAGACCCATTCCAAAATTAAGCATATGAAATGAATATACACTTTTCAGATGAAGAAATACAAATAGCAAGAAAATATATGAAAAATATATTTAATATCATTCATTTGAGAAATCCAAATTAAAACAACACTAACATTCCATATCACCCCAGAAAGAATGGCTAATATCAAGAAATCAGCCAGTTAGAAGTGGTGGAAGTGGCTGTACAAAAAAAGGAACGCTTTTCTACTGTTGGTAGGTGCGCAGACTGGTACAACTACTATGAAAATTAGTGTGGAGATACCTTAAAAAGCTCAGGGAGGAGGTCCTATTCCATCCAGCTATTCTCTCTTGTGTGTTTTTCCAGAAGAACTGAAAACATCATACCACAGTGATATATGTGCACCCATGTTTATAGCACTGCAGTTTGTCTAAGCTAAATCTTGGAAACAACTTAAACATCCATCAGCTGAGGAATGGATAAAGAAAATGTATTTTTACACAATTAAGTAGTATTCATGTATAAAACAGGATAAATTTGAGACTTTCATTGGTAAATGGATGTAAATAATGATAATACTCTTAAGTGAAATAAATCAGACATGCATGTGCAAACATTGTATTGTGTCCTTATTGTGAGAACCTGAATGAGAAAATAAAATCTGAAGGGTATAAAAGATACTGGAAAAAGGGAATGAACCTATTGAAAAGGGAGGAATTACTGGGTTGAGTATGAGAGTAGATGTAGTAAGAGAAAGAGATATATCTAAGTATGTAAGAAGGATGGTTTGGAGAACTGTGCAGTAGATTTATGCTGGTCAATGGAAAAGAGCATTTAACTCTTCATTTGTTTTGTCCCCATTATTAAATTCATTGACCTTTTTCTCTTCTTAGTTTCTTATATATTTCTTTCTTCTTTCAATTTTATATGCATGTATCTGGTAACATGAACAAGTAGTTTGAACACAACACTATGCCTTGCAAAACATAGTGTGAATTCATAGTAATTTGTTAAGTGAAATTCTGTATCACTTATAATTTTTCTCTTTTAATACTACTTTGTATACTCTTTTGTGGGAAACCATTAACTGGTATCCATTTTATAATAGTGTCAGCCTTTTCTTAAGTTTCTATTCCCCTGCTGAGTTAAGCTTGTGGTCCTTCACACTTTTCCCATTCCCTGTGAATCACATGTTATGCCCCAGGAGTGGCACCATTCCCTATTGCCTAGATACCTGCTGAACCCTAGAGCCGAGACTTCCTCATTACAACACCCCCTATGTATACCCAGCACCTCCCCTGAATAAATGAGACTTGATCAGAATCCTGTCTTATCTCCATTCTTTGTGTCTCCTGTCCCTTCTCATCCACACTCCCCCTCTAGGGTCCTCGTTGACTAACCCGCAGATTGGGGCACTGTAAAGGTATATGCCCTGCTCCTGGATAGGTAGAACCAATGCAATAATGCCTTAACCCACAAATGCTTCTGTTTGCAAACAAAAACATTTGGCAAAGTTTGCTTCCTTTCACAGACTTCATTCAGTGAGAAACATGACCATGGGTACCTTATAAAATCCAACTGCATCCATCCTTTCGCAAATCAAAAAACCAATACAGTCATAAACTGAAGCACCACTGTGTCAAAATGGCCATATTTCAAAGTGGTTATACAGTTTCAATGTAATGTCAATCAAAATGCCATCAGAATTCTTCACAGAGCCGTAGAAACAATTTAAAATTCATGTGGAGCCAGGAGAGAACCAGAATAGCAAAAGCCAGCTTAGACAATGAAAGCTAAGAATCAAGCTAATCTTCAAAGCAACACTGATAAAAATGGCATGACTATGGCACAAAAGCAGACATGTGGATCAGTCATACAGAATAGAGAATAAAGAAGTATCCTCATACACTTTCACCTTGGCAACCAGAAACCTACATTGATGAAAAGACAGCCTGTTGAATGAATGGTGCTGGCAAATCTTGCTCTCTGTTTGCAGAGGACAGAAAGTGCATCCTTATCTCTCACCATGAACCAAAGTGAAGCCAAACCACATCAAAGACATAAACATTGAACTTAATAGAAGATAAAATATCAAACACTTAACATCATATGATTAGGCAAGGACTTTCAGAATAGAACTCCAACTGCACAGAAAAGAACAGCAAGAATCAGAAAATGGGATTATGTTGAATTCAAAAGATTCTGTACAGCAAAGGAATCAATTAGTAGAGTGAAGAAACTACATGTACAATGGGAAAGAAATTTACCAGCTATTCCTCAGAAGAATAGCTAATATCTAGACTATATAAAGAGCTAAAAATATTAGATCACTAAAAATAAAACACCATTCAAGAAATAGGCAAGTAAAATGAACAGACACTTCTAAGAAGAGGAAATATAAAAGGCCAACAAATATATTAAAAAATATTGACCAAAAAAAAGAATGTTGGCCATTTCTGTGCATTAGAGAGGTGCAAATTAAAACAATGCTAAGGTTTCATCTTTTACGTAATAAAGAATGACAATTATTAAGAAATCAAATCATAACAAATACTGAGATAGCTATGGTGAAAAAAAAGGTAACCCTTCTACATTGGTTGTGAGAAATTAGTACAACCATTATGAGATCAGAATGCAGATTTCTCAAAGAACAAATCCCGTATGACCCAGATATTCCCATTCTTGATCTCTCCCAAGCCAAAGATATCATAGTACAGTGACACCTTCACTGCAGTGTTTATAGCAGTATGATGCATAATAGCTAAACCCTAGGGGCAGCATGTATGTCCATCATCAGAGCCAGTTGTTATCAGTGCTGTGCACCAGTTCCTATTAATTGTCAATTTGATTAGATTAACAGACTCCTGGAGAGGTGGTGGATCATTGAGGCACTGTACTTATCAGTGGATTAATTCATCAATGTTCATAATGCAATGAACTATTAGCATGTGAGGCCCATTTGGAGGATTACCTGGAAAATTTAGTCCTAAGTAAAGTAAATCAAGAACATACAGTGTCTATCATTTGAGTAAGGCAGGGAGATAGATCTCTTACCAGTAGAAGGGGTCCAGAAGACAACTGGGGACATGACTCAGTGATATAATTCTCCTAGGCACTTTTGCTCTGCTTTCTGCTAGCTGGTTTATGTAAACAGATTTGTTTCACCACTTCCTTATCTCCTGATGCCCGTTCATTGTAGCCAGACAACCATGGATTGAGGACTTTGAAACTGAGTCAAAATAAACCTTTCCTCCTATAAGTTTCAGGTGTCAAATATGCCGTCTCAAGAATGAGAAAGATAACTAATACACAGTGTAATGATGCAACTATGAGTTTCAGATTTACCTATCTCTTGAGTATTCATTGTTTTTGCTGTTTGTGCTTTTAATAATCTTAGTTTTTCTAGTCTAGTCTAGTCTAGTCTAGTCTAGTCTAGTCTAGTCTAGTCTAGTCTAGTCTTTTGCTCCATCCTTTTTTTCCTGTAGTCCTAGATATTGAACCAAGAGTCTTTACTCTTAGCTACATTCCCGTTCTATTTTTAATTTTTATTTTGAGACAGGGCCTGATTAGGTGCTAAATTGTTCACATTAGGCTCCAACTTTCAATCTTTCCACCTCAGACTCAGAGTACTGAGACTATAAAAGTGTACCACCAAGTCTGGTTGTAAATTCTCTTTACTAATTGTATAAATTCTACGTTCTTTGTCATATGTGACCATTGGAGTCTTTGTTCAGACTGTCACCTGATGTTGGGCAGTGATGTATCTGCCTGTGTCTCTTTCTAAGTGCTTGTTAGTGAAGGCCTTCAATACTCAGCCGAGCACTTTACAAATGTGCTGTTCAAATGATCTTTAGAAGTGCACTTTACAAATGCTCAGTCATGCTGTCGGGTCTCAAGCTAATCTTCCTTAATAACTTAACAATTTAAAAAATTCTCTTTTAAGTACACAGTAATAGAAATGTTTAAACCTCCAAAATTTCATGTGGATGTCCAGATTCCTAAAAGTTTACAGAAAATCTATAAAAGATATTCAAAGTTGCATACAAACATAGTTTCTCTGAAGATGTTGGCCATTGTCCCACTTGTAGTCAAACAATTGACTCTGTCTGTTTTCAGAAATGAAAAAACAAACAAACAAACAAACAAAACAAAACACTGAGAAAAACACATGCTGTCTTTAGGTTTTGTGTCAGATTTAATAAAAGAGACTTGGGATTAAATCATCCAGGAAATAAGACAAATGTGCACTAACCCTGTGCTGCCCTCCCTGGTGGCTGCCAGGCTGCTGGGTTACCCTGGAAGGGAAATATCAAGCAAGGAATGAGAAAGAAGCAAATTTAAACACCACAGGACTCACTGGAATTTTGATATGTACCATTTCTTATGAATGAATACTTTCCTGATTGTGATAAGCCATTACTTAGTTTACACAATCTTGAAAAAAATTGAACAGATAGTTTGTGTTACAATTTATTGCTTTGAATCAGGGACACAAATGTCAGAGGCCATAATTCTGCTATTGTCACTAATATTGTCCTGCCAATCCACTTTTATTTTTCTTCCTGTTGACTTTCTATTTGCACTCAACTGCTATTATTTTTCTTTAATATTTTAAGGATATATGGAGAAAACTACCTCTCCAAAAGTTATGCCAGTTTCTCTTTCCATTAGCATCCATGAGTGCTAAAATAACAGTACTTTCTGACTTTGGTGATTATTTATTTATTTGCTCTTAGTTAAGGATTTAATTGATACAAGACTGATTATACACATATGAGTATGAAAATATTTACATTTACATATATGTGCACCAGGGCCAAACCAAAATACATTATGAATGATTAAATATAAAAATTATAGGGGCTGGGGAGATGGCTCAGTAGGATAAGCACTTGACTGACAAATGCAAGGATCTGAGTTCAATCCCTGGTTCCACCAAAAAAAATTATAAAAAAATTATAGTAAAAGATATATTGTCATTAATCTGGATCAAAATACTCCCAGTTGCTTCAAACTCAGTTCATCATTCTTGCAGCTTTCTGAAGCAGCTCTGGAAATCCTCTTTTGTGTCTTCACTAGTCATGATGATCAAAAAACATGTTGAATGCTGTTGCCTAGTACCTCCTAGCAGAAAACCTTATGACTTCTTAACACCTTGCACATTTATTTATTTATTCATTTATTTATTCTGTATTTTAAGGATGGGTCTACAGAGTGCTCACGGTCTCACTACTGAATTGGACTAGTAATGATTCTCCTGTTTACAGCCTCTCAAGTGCTGTTTACAGCCTCTTAGGCACACACCACACCCAGTCTCAATTGACTCCTCAGTGTGCCCCTGGGGTGGGGACAGCACAGCAGGTCACTGGATCCAACTCCAGTCCCTGCACCTGCTTGCAGGTGCTTTAATCCACTGAGCTTATTTGGCTGGCCCTGTGGTGATTTTTTGCACAAAAAATATTTTATTAAGTCAAGAGTGTTAAATTATGTACCAAACTGTGGACGAACAAACTGAGGTATTAAACTTGCAGCCAGTTACTGTTTTTCTGATTAATTGTAGATCAATAGTTCAATTGTTGAAGTATTCAGCAGTATGCATCTCTATGCATATGTTGCATTAAAAGAACTGGAATTTGGCAAGAGTAAACTTACTTATATTAATTAAAGCACACACCATATTTCATACAATACAAATATGCAAATAATTCTAGCATCTTGTGAATGTGATAGATAATTAAATAGGAAATTGAAATATGGTATTTATGTTATTTTGCATCTGTATATCTAACAAATACAAAATTTATCAAGCACTTATTATGGTAATACATTTTATATACAGTGTCCCACTTAATGCTTACAATGATCCTGTAAGATGAGTGTGTGTTCTCTGGACTGAAAATGGATGGGTTCAATTACTCCTTTCTGTTGTAGGGTTTATGACACTTGGAAAACTTATCAGCTCTGAATCTCATTATCCTCTACTGGGAAATGATAATAATAAAAATATGTACCTCATAGGCTTGTTTAGAGATCAAATGGGGATATCTATCTATCTATCTATCTATCTATCTATCTATCTATCTATCTATATCTATATATCTACCTATATATCTAT
>NW_004524638.1:54790-60464 GCF_000260255.1 Octodon degus
CTTTGGAGAGATCTCCATACTGGAAAAAGGAAGGGCCTCCACCCACTGCTAACCTGGGGGAGAGGATGTGCTTGTGTTTTTCCAGAAAATGTTGAATGACCTATTTGTGTACTAGGGCACACTGTCAGGCTATACCATGAAGCCAGATCTGGAGAAGAAGATACAACGAGGAGGCCAGATCCAGGTTGGGGCCTATAGAAGGAACTGACAAAATGTATATTTAAGATCTAAAGAGGCAGTAAAATATATAAAGATAACTGAGCTAAATTTAACTAGTATTAAGACAGAAAATACAAAATATGCATATTAGTTAGAGATAAAAGACTATTTTTTCCAAAATTTTCTGGTAAGAAGTCTCTGCTTATTGAAAAATAACAAAATTTGATTAGATTATTTATAATTATAAAATTCTTTAAAAAATTGGAGCAGAGTTACTGTAGGTTAATCTGGCCAGGAATATATAGTTAAGTACACTCATAATTTAGTAAAGGTTGTTGTTTCTGTGTACTGTGTTTTTGTCTGTGTGTGTCAATCTGTGCACAGCTGATCCCTTTTTATTTCCTTTTTGCTCATTGGTTCATAGTACAATATGTGATATACAAACTTAAAGGCATGCGTTTTCTTAAGTTTTCAGCTGGTCTAAATTATATCAAAACTGGTTTATACAGTTTATCAAAAAATTTAAATTAAGCAAAAATTCCTTAAAGTACGGAGAAATTTGATTCAGAGAGGAGTCTTATTGATGAATAGGAGGTGTGGCCAACCTTTTTGCTCATTAATGAGGTGTTTCCAGTAATCTCAAAAGTCTCTTAGGAGACACACTCAATAAATTGGTCATTGGTATAAAGATAAAAGTTTTTCAGAAAAATTACACTTTGGGCCCTGGGGATATAGCTCAGTGGCATAAGTACCTGTCTGGCAAGCTCAATGTCCAGAGCTTGAATGCTGGTACTGAAAGAGAGAAAGACCCTGCTCCTACATTTAGGGGCCAGGGAGATGGCTCAGTAGAATAAGCGCTTGCCTGGCAGGTGCAAGGGCCTCAGTTCAATCCCTAGTTCTGAAAAAAAAAAGGAAAAGAGAGAGGGAGAGAGAGAGAGAGAGAGAAATTCTAATTGGGTTTTCATTAAAAATGATTTTGATGTTCAACTAAATTAAGAAACAAAGGTTTGCACATGTGCATGGTAACTCATTATTGTTAATCACACAGTGTCTTAAATGTACCCATGATTTCAAGTGTACAGGTCTTCTAAAATGTTAAATAAAAATTGCCTATTGTGATGACTTTCTTTCAAATTCATAGCAAAATAAATAAATAAATAAATAAATAAATAAAATAAGGTGTGAGAACAATGAAAAAGCCTTGTCATACATGTTGCATTAAGGATAATTAGATAGAAAATTCTTATGCATTAGATAAAGAAGATTGAACAAAAATGCAAGCATGTCACAAAATGCCATAAGATTGGACTGTTACAATGTTGTACATGGTTTTATTTCTAAATTTCTGTCTAAAAAATGTAATGTTTTTTAACATTCTATAGGAATTTAAATGTTAGAATATCTATGGTTTTTTGAAAATAACCACTGTATGTCTAAGGTGTTTAATATTCAGACAGATACTGTCTCTGTTACAACGTAATGTCAATCACCTTCTCTTCTGGATGGTTAACAACTAAAGTTTGCAGACCAAAAGTTAGAAAGATAGATGGCCTAAAAGGATAACCAATATTTTGGCCCTAACCCTTCAAAGTCATTGAGACTCAGGACATAAGCGAGCCTCTTCTGTGACATCCTTTAACTCAGTTGTGACACAAATTTTCTAATCAAGATTATGGGGCTACAGAGGAAAGGGACTGATGATGTATAATGTGCCTACAGAGAGTCCACCTAGAGAGAAAAAAATCTCTCAGACTCTCACAGAGAGGCATGCTAACAGCAAACAAATCCTTCACGTTTTTGGTTTCTGGCACAAACACTCCACATGGCTTGTATTTAGGCACATGACAGCATGTAATAAGCAGGAAAACAATGTGTTGATGGTTGGATCTTACTTACTATCAGAATGAAACATGTTCACCTGGATTTTATTTTAGTTTCTAATTTTTTCATTTCTGGTAATTCTGAGGAATGTTTAATCCTTATAGTAGAATAAAAAGAGCTTTTTTGTGGCAATATCACACAATTTTTTGAACTGGCTTTGGGCTGTATGAAATAAATATGAATGATGAGCTATAATAAACATATTTTTAAACACTATATCAACTGACAACTCACATAAGACTTTCTCCAGTTTTGTTGGCAGTGCTGGATTATAAAATATCTGATTTACAAAATGACATATTAGCTAGACTTTACAGAGCCTCATTTTTAAATTCCTGGTAATCTGTCATTATTTTTATCAACATTAAATGATGAAAAATTATTCATTTTATTTTTAAGTTAGATCATTATAAGCAAATTTTATAATGGCACATATACTATATGACTAAGTGCACCCATGAAATAAATATATCTACGCTGTAGATAATTAATTAGGAATAACACAATTTAAAGTAGTGGAAATTGTAGACATGCTGGGCTGTGAGAGCACAATTAAATAAAATACACAAATACAACAATAATTCAAATATATTCATTAAATGTAGTGATCATATTATTGAAGCATAAGTAGTCTTGAAGGATTGATTTTAATTTTTATAAGTAGAAGACAGAAAATATCAAACATTGTGTAAGATACTATATAATGCAGTTGACTTAAATTATTTTCTCCCTAAAATAGGCATAATAATATTAGACTGTCACAAAGTACATGATTGAGTTAAAGAATTTGGCTGCATCTCTGCTTAGATTATCACAGGTAAGTCTGAAATTGAGTATGGTCACAGAAGTCGAAGGTTCTAGAAATTATGGAATGAGTTAGCTTTAAGGTTTGTATTTTTTTCCTCCCACTTGTCACTCAGAACTTGACCAGCTTCAGAGCCAAGTGGTTTGCAGCACTGCAAGTTAAGTGAGTGCTTCTGTCACTCACATTGGACAAGGAGGTTACAACTGGTGGTGCTTTCAGTGATGAGGTGCGAGAGAAGTACTGACAGGGGGACATACCAGAGCAGCTTGTGTTGCTATTCCAGGAGGCAACAAAGTACAATTGAGAGGAGAGGACAGGATGTTTTAAAATTTGGCACCCAGTAAATGAGAAAAAGAACAATGTTATGGTTTGTATCTAATTGTCCCCCCAAAGCCTCATGCAGTCATGGGGTGGACTCATGATCCATTGGGATTATGGGTATGATTGCTACTGGGATTATGGGTGTGAAGGCTACACCCAGACTTGAGTAAATAGCCTGAATGCAACTTAAGGGAGACCAACTTGCTCTATCACCATTGTTGCTGTTACTCCTCCGTTTGCTCTTGATATTTTGCTGCCTTCTGCCACCATGAACTGCTGCCTTCTTCCATGTGCCACTCTGCCTTGGAGCCAGCTGAGGATGGACTGAAACCTCTGTTAACAGTGAACTACATAAACTTTTCCTTGCTTCATTTTGGGTGTCAGGTATTTGTCCCAGAAAGAAAAGAAGAGTAACTGAGATAAATAACATTGCATTTCTGGACCTGTTGATCAATAGTACAGAGTGAGGCAGTCTATAGGATGAATATTTCCTGTTTCTTGTTTCATTACAATGTAAAAGGCAAAGTGTGACCCCGATCCCCCATGGTTCCCTTAAAGGCACTTTAATTCAATGTGTGCACACGGAGCCTTTAAAACATGCTACATTAATGGGTGTTTCATGAATAAGACTGTTTTTAACTTTGCCAGGAAAAAAAAAAATCAGATGATCATGAGACAGTAAAAAAGAAATGTAACAGGGATGATTTCTGGAATTAAGAAGTATACAGTCAGGCAATAATATTTCAGATCCTATGGGACATGTGCTATGGGAGGAAGCTGTCCTAAGCAGGAATTTTACAGCTACAAATGCCAACATGAGAAAAAGTGAGCCCAATAAGTAATCCAAAGATGCACCTCAAAGCCCCTGAAAGAGAAAAACACATCTGAAGTTAAAGCTGGTAGGGGAAAGATAATTATAAAGATAAAAGCACAAATTAATAAAAAGAGATAAAAATACAAAGACATTTAATTGAAGAGCTTGTTCTTTGAAGAATAAATAAAATCGATAAACCCTTAGCCAATCTTTAAAAAGACACAAATTAGTGCAATTAGAAATGAAAAAGATAAAATCACAATGAACACTTCAAAACCCAAAAGATTATTAAGTTGAATATTTTGAAAAAGTACAGTACTCCAATAAATTGGATAATCCATATGTATACATCTATATCTATCTATCTCTAATAAATTGGTTAATCCAGATATCTATCTATATTTATATGCAATACATATTTATATGCAATACATACCAAGAAGATATAATTGCCATTAATAATATAATAGCAATGACATGGAAGCCTAAACAATCTACCAACTAAGAAATGCCCAGTGCCACATGGATCCAATGATGATTTCTATAAGAATTTTAGGTTTGATCTAATATTGTTTCATAAATTCTTTAATAAACTTAAAAGAGAAGTAGCATCCTCAAAGTCATACCTGTAAGCTAGGATTTCTCTGATTTCAAAACCAGATGAAAATCCAACTGCAAATGTGATCCATTATGATGAAATAGGCTTCATCCTATGGATGCACCCATTGCTTAACATACCCAAGTCAATAAATGTACTCATCATGTAAACAGATGCAAGTACAATAAAACATATTATCATGTCAGTAGATACAGAAAAATCATTTGATAAAAATCTGACTGCCAATCATGATAGAAACCCTAAAATGTATGGATATAAGGACCTTATTCCAACCTGATGAAAGTCATTAATGATTTACTTACTGCCAATATCATATTAAATGAAAAGCTGCAAGCTTAACCTCTGAAATAAAAAAACAACAAGAATCTCCACTGTCACCACTCTTGTTCAATGTAGAATTCTTACCATTAAGCAGGGCAATCAGTCAAGAGAGACACATAAAGGGAATATGTGAAGGAAAGGAAAAAATCAAATTATCATTGTGTGCACATGACAAAGTCATCCAGTCCTCTCCATATAAGACCAAACAATTTGCAGCATAAAAGGGCTAAAAAAATTTACCAAACTCAGCAATGTAGAAGGACAATCAAAACTCAATAATAAGTAGCATTGCTGGTCAAATTAGTGAGCTCACCAAGAAAGATATTGGGAAAACAATATTATTTTTAGTAACATCAAGAAAAATCAAATAGTGTACATAGAAATTAGTACTCAGAGAAGTGAGAGACCTCCAAAACAAAAATTACAGGGCCAGTGAGACAGCTCAGTGGACTAAAGTGCCTGCCTAGGCAAGCTCAGGGACCGTGGTTTGATCCTTGACACCGCATGTGGCGCCAGCCCCACACCCAGGGCAGGCTGAGCCTGCCAAAGTCTGGGTGTAGCAGTGCACATTTGTAATCCCATTGCTGAGGAGGCTGCAAGCAGGAGGATCACCATGAGTCTGAGCTGTGGAGTGAGGCCCTGCAACAATGAAATACATTAAAAAACAGACAAAGAAACAAAAAGTACTACACAAGAAGAAGTAAGGAAGTAAGATGTCAAAGAAGACAAAAAAAAAAAAAAAAAAAAAAAAAAA
>NW_004524638.1:60564-69366 GCF_000260255.1 Octodon degus
CCCATATCTATATATCTTTACACAGAGTAGGAGCTCTATAAAGATGAACTATTGATAATATTCTTAAAGTTATTAACTGATTTATAATTTAAACATAGGTTACATAAAGCTTATATAAATAAAACAATTTGTTTAAGATGGTTACAACTGAAAAAACGTAGCAGGATTTTTTGAATTAAGGTTTATTTTTAACAACTGTTTCACTACTTGAATTTGATGGAGAAAATGATTTAACATTTTAAAATTTGTTCTTAAGAAAATAAAAATGGAAGCATATAGTTGGAAATTTTTAGAGCATCTATTTAATGGTAAGTCCAGTATAGTAATAAATAGACGATATCAATTGACGCAACAGTCCAACTGGTAGAGTAGAGCCAGTGGAGTGAAAGGGAAAATGATGAGAGAGTAAGCCATTTTGTATGCTGGCTGTGGTGGCGGTTATGACAAAATATACAGAGGTGGTAAAATTGCATGTTACTAGATATACCCTACCATATATGCGTATGCATGAATACACATATACACAGACAAAAAGCACTTTTAAAACTGGTAAAATCTGAATAAGGTTGATACATTGTATAAATCTTAGGCTCCTAGTTTTGACAGTAAACTATAGCTGTGTTGATACTGGAGGAGACTTGGTGGAGTAGATCATGTTCTCTCTTACTTCTTACCTTCGGTTGTCTTTTATTGGCCTAAGTGCTCACTGTTGTGAAATACCTGAAAGGTATAGTCTTCCTTGCAGGAAGCAGTTTTTATTTGTCATAAGAACATTTGAATGTCTTGGTGGGACCTCAACAGGAATGGAAAAAGGAGTTTATTGGTATTAAGGCAGCGAGGCTGTAGATGAGAGGGGACAGAATAAACACATTGTTTTTTGCTTGTTTTTGTTTCCTTAGGGATATAGGAAGTAAAATTATAAGATGAGGCTGAAGATGAGGGAGAACTTGCTGAGAGGAGAATGAAGACAAGTGGGCAAAGAAACACCTAAAAAGTGAGAGGATTGTTGTTACAGCTGGGAGTCTACTTGAGGAGAATGAACATAGATTTTCCAACGATTTTTTAATCTCCTAGTAATGTATTTCTCTACCTATTCTCAATTTGTTCAGAAACCAAATAAATAAAATATCATTTGTCCAAGATTTTATTTTTCCAAAAGAATATAACAAAAAAGTAGAGAAGCGAAGGAGTGGAGGATACAGTGACAATCATTTTAGTGGTAGACTCTGTGCTGAAAACTATGGAAATGGGAAGAAGAAGCAGAAGAAAGTGGAGGAAGTGACTAGTGCTGTAGGTTGTGGTGCTTTATGGAGTCAATGTGTTGGTGCAGATGTAGGGCTAGACAAAAGATGTAGAAATTGGTTTATGGAGAAGATGAAAATTTCAGGTATTATTGGTGACATGAATGATTTAAATAGAGATAGTTAAGAAAGCAGGGAAAATGGCAAAGGAATATCCTGGTGGATATTCAAATCACCAAGGGAAGAGAAATGTTGGTGAGAGAGACTCTGACCCAGGATTTTCCCCAACACCATCCTCACAAGGGTGTGATGCATATCTTCTTGGCCTTCAGGTGCAAAGGATATAAGTGAGGCATGTAGATACTGAGGCAATTATTTCAACATCTTACTCAAATATACCAGACAACCATAACATCAGGGAGATTTAATTTTTTTTCAAAGAAGCACTTGGAGCTTGATGGGCATTGTTAGTTTAGTGGAGGCCAAATATAAATTCTATGAGGCTTGGGAAGCAAGGTGTAGTACTAGAATCAAATCTCTAGCCCTTATAGTTATGATGAGCAATATATTCCATAACTGTATGTGCTATAAGAGTTCAAGTTTAGTTTACTGTAACAATCAGATTGGGTTGTCCAGGAAGCTAGGGGTAGGAGATTCAAACATGGGTTATCCATCCTTTAGTTAGCAGAGGTAGACTCATCTTCTGGAAGTAGCTTATTTTGCAGGCATCTATTCCATTACCATGAAGCAGAGAGAACTCTTGATTTCCCCAAAGGAGATACCTGCCCATTTGAGTCTGTCCCAGAGATATAGAAAGCCAAAGAGTGGGTGTGAGAAGGAAGTTCTCTTCTGGGAAACTTCATCACGTGATGGTAAATTCTGCAGGAGCTTTATATAATCTCAGCCTTAAAGTGGAACCAAGGCAAAGCTTTCTGGACTCTTCTTTCCAATGAACATAAGCTAAATAACTAAATCATAAGCTACATAACTCAAATTAAATAAATTGTACTTTCTTCACCCAAAATCTACCAAATTTTTCCCAGTGGAAGAGAAATTACCTATCACCTAAAAGTTTGCTTCTAATAAGATAATTAGACTTAAAATGTATGCATGTGCACATGCAGAAAAAGTAATAGACACTGTAAGGAAAGAAAAGTGTATCCCAACTCTGTCTCTGTCACTCCTTTGGGGGCAGACCTTGAGTAATTCTATAATATTTACATGTTTTAATATTTAAAACCTTTTTTTTCTTTTTTGCCAAACTGGAGATTGAATTCAGGCCCTTGCACTTGCCAGGGAAATGCTTATTCTACTGAGCCATCTCCCTGGCCCACTTAAAACATTATTTACTTTTTATTTTGTTTATGCGTATTAGTAGACAGTTGTTCTATTTGGCATATTCATAAATGCATATAATAAACATTGATTATTTTTAGCCTTGTTATTCTTCGCTGTTTCCCTTCTTTCCTCCCCTCAATCTCCTTCCTCTTTTCTGTAGGTCTCCTTTTGACTTTTCTCTCATCTTCCTTTTTCTTCTCTGTCATCTCCTATTTTTCTTCTCTACTCTGCTTTATTTTTAGATTTCACATCTAAAACATGTTCGTTCTTCATAACGTAAAGGATTATTGTTTCAAATCCATAGTGTCATTGGGGAACTAATTCTGCTAACACATGTGAAGGACACATACACATATATAAATAGACACAGAAACACACTTTCCCTTCCTACATTTCTGTCTTAGGTAATTTTGATTTTCAAAGTCATAATTAAGATTCTAAAATCATAGACCCTGATAATTTTAGATAAAAATTTTGATGACAAGGACAGCCTCAGTAGTTAGGCTATACGCTGTTCACGTTCTTAGCTTCCCATTTCCCCATTTACCTTAAGACATAGCGTCAGCTGCCCTCCTTTTTATAGGTGCTGAAACCCAAGCTGAAAAGGATCATTGTCTGGACTAACATTGCACAGTGTAAGCCATCCAACTGATTGACACCTAAGATTGTTTGAGGTTTCTTCTATCATTATTTTTCCCGTTATCATGTATTTATGACAAGAATAAATATAAGGTATAGTACCAAGACATGTTAAAAAACTATTTATTATGGAGAAGTCATATCTCCTAGAAAATGTTTTTTTCTTTCCTGTTTCCCTCCTTTCTTCTGACTTTATCCATCCTTCCCCCTCTTTCTTTCCTCCTATGCTTCATCCATATTATACTTCCTTTTTTCTTTGTTCTTTTGCCCCATTTCAGGTGAGTTATCTATTCTCTGTCTTCCATGCCTTTTGTTTTTAAAATTTTCAAAATATATTTTATTTATTTATTTGATAAAGGGTCTTGCTACACAGCTCAGACTCACAGTGATCCTCCTGTCTCAGCCTCCTCAGTGCTGGGATTACAGGTGTATGCCACTAATCTGGGTTCCAGGCCTGGCACAGCATACAGTATAAGGAATCGAACCTGGGTCATTGTGCTTTCCCAGGAAGGCACTAAGGTGTCTGAGCTATCACCTTAACTCTTTGCATGCCTTTTTAAAGAAGTGAGTAACTTTCACCAGTTCTTCACTACAATGTGCTCCTCAGTAGATGAAAAGCTGTGGAAGTCGTATGATGCTTTTCTGGGTCACATCTGTATGATCTCATCTGTATGATGCACAAAATTCTAGGATGGCTGTGAAGGTTTAACAATGGACTCTAAATACTCTGATGGAAAACACTGTACAAATATTTAACATTAGAATAGGTGATTTAAAATTGTGTCATTAGTAAACCTATTGGGTTGGAGAAATTTCACATTTTGTATTTCAACTTTCATTTTATTAGAGTATCATTTTTGTTCACCAAGGGAAAAATTTAAGAATAAAGAATACTTAAATTTGAGTCTTCATTCTGGTATATTCTGACTGCGTGTCATGAGGGACACTCAACATCAGCTGTAGTGAGAATAAAAGAAAGGGAATTCCAAGAGGAAGGAAAGAGGTAGGAAAGGGAGCACAGAAAACACAGTACATCCTGAGGAGCTTCTATTTACCTTCTCACATATTTCTCACATGAACACAAAATTCAAAGACAGCAAAAGAAAAGCTTTATTGTCTCCTATTAAGGAGATAATAGAAAGATTTTGGTTCTATTATGGAGACATATTAATGAAACCATAGACCACAAGCAAGACTGATGTTAGTCCCATGTAGATTTGAGAGAGAGAGAGAAGAGTAGGGAATAACTAGTGCATAGTGCCATACACATGTTCATGCATTTGTGCAACTGCTTGTGAAATTTTAAATCAAGGAATCTTGTTAATGTGTCCATATGCCTTCCTCTGTGGCTCCCCACCGTGGGTCACTTACAGTTCTTGCCAATCACAGTCACTTCTCTCATGCAAGCGAGTGAATGGAAAGTGAATGATCTGAGCTGTCTATAGTCCAAAAATTGTTTTTTTTGTTTTTTTTTTTTTTCTGGGACTCAAAGTCATACTCCAGATATAGCCCTCATGGAAAGATGAGTCAATGTATTTATTAAATTATTGAAAAATAAGGATGGAAAAGCAGAGTATGTTTGTTGAATTCTAGTAGGTATTTTACCACAGTGTTGAAATGCCTATGGGGAAGACCTGTGGAGGTGCAGGTTTAATTGTAGCATTTATCATAAAGAAATGTGCTGTCAGGAGACTCAGAATTAAGTGGAACAAATGCATCTTGAATAGGTCAACCTGAGCACGTTAAGAGAAAATGTTTTGAGGAAGCAAATAAATAATGCTAAGATAGGAAGGTGTTGGAGACGGATCCATATGTATTCCACAAGGCAGACATGATATATATCATTATTTTACAAGCTAATAGCACTGTGCCAACACAAATATTTGTGGACTTTTTATTTATAGTTGACTGGTAAAAATAACTTAGCCTGATAAAATCTGTGTTAATAAATATAATGTTTAACTGTGAAGAATAGTCATGATAAATGAAGTTCTTTAATGTTTCAGAAGATAGTGACATGGTAGTATGTTTGCAATATATTTTTTCAGCTTATTTATCAAATAACTGTCTAAGACACTGAGAGTACAGCAGTGATTTAAAATACAGAATTCTTTCATCTATTCCACTTGTTTCATCTGATTCTCAGACAACTCAAATCCCCCAAAACTACATCATACAGGCCTCAGCTCCCAAAAGAAGGAAGGAAAAAAATGAAGAAAGAAGGGAAGGAAGGAAGGAAGGAAGGAAGGAAGGAAGAAAGAAAGAAAGAAAGAAAGAAAGAAAGAAAGAAAGAAAGAAAGAAAGAAAGAAGAAAACAGATGTTGGAAGCTGCAGGAAGCTAGGAAATTGAACAAATGTGTGTAGGTGGGACTGGGCTTTAGTGCCTAAAGGAAACAAGCTACCTCACTCCTGAGATAAACATCTTGTTTGGTTAAGGTCAGCTCTTAGTTGCTGGGCAACCTTGTGTCATGTGTTACAAACTTTGCAAAAGTATAAATAAAGGATAATTTTCTTGTGTGGCACCTTTGTCTTGCCCCTCAGGCAGAACAGCAACCACTTAGCCCAGCTTTTGTCTTCTTGTCTATCTTTTCTCATTCCTGCTGCCATTTCTCCCTGGGTAGAACTTATTGTAGGGAGACCAGTGGATCCCTATATTTGGTGTCCAATCAGGATGATCAGGATGCCCAGTAAAAGATAAATGTGGGTGGAGGAATCACTTCCAAACAATGCACAGAAGGGAGGGAAGTGGACTGATTGGAGCCAGCAGTAGTCTGCACAGGTGTGCATTGGCACTGGTGCACTAAGTGTAAAACTTGGGGGTGGAAGCTTATTAGGGCCAGGAGTAGGCTCACTAGGACCAGAGAGACAAAGGAGCATGAATGGAGAAATAGGCTTGAGAGAAGCCTAACAGGGAATCATTCAATTGAGTTAAAAATGAGAAAAACAGAATTCAAGGATTGTAGATCTTTATAGATGTATATAAACATGTTTGTTGTTTTCTTGATTTTTGTATTTCTGCTATTTTGTAAGACTACCACAAAGGACTTGGTATCAAGTACTGTTTTGAAGTCAAGTCCCAAATGGGACAAGGAAGGAAGAGCAAAGAAACAGCAGATAGAGTATAAACCCTCTAGCTTTGCTGAATTAGGTGAGAAAGGGAAGAGTTCTTTTAAATCATGACTTGGTTCCAAGCAGCACAGCACCTGCTTAGCAGGAAGGACACAAACTGGGTTCTGGCAGGCCCTCGGGCTCTGGTTTTAGACAACCCACCTGGGATTCCTCAGCTGCCTGATAATCTGTTTGCCTCACCAAGGCACAGAGGTTGGTGAATACCACCAACTATAGTCCTGTGCGCCTGGTGTTACATAGGGAGTCATGGCCATGGTATGCTACGGCCTTCGTGTTGGCTGTGCATATTGCTGGCATTGCAAATTTATTTAGGCTCAAGTTAATGTCTATGGTTAAAATCTGGGTAAAACTGAAACACTCAATGGGTTTTACAGAGCCACAAACCATAATCCTGGGCACAGCAGCTCAGGAAAATTTCACTGAGTCACAGATCAAAACTAAATTGTAGGTCTTCATGAATCCACACCTTTTAAAACCTTTAAAAAATTAGCACAAGCTGTTGCTACTTATAGTCCTACTGCTCTCCTTCCTTTGAATTTTGTGGAAATGCTGTGACAACAGACTATGGCCCCAAATGATTGGAAAGGAATCCCTTAGCTTGACTTCTATTAGACAAGACCCTAATGTTGCTTTCCAAGGTTTTGCTGCATGTTTGTTGTGAGCTACTGAGAAAATTATTAGTGACAGGGAATCTAATGAATTAATAGTTAAACAATTGGCCTTCAAAAATGAATTAAATGATGTAAAGAGGCTTTAAGAGACCATAGATAATGGGCTACATGCCTGAGATGATTCAGATTTGTGTGGATATTGGCCCCTCATGTGTACAGGAAGCAGCCTTGGCAGCAGTTGTTACTCAAGTTATTCATTCACAGTCCGATAAAAGGGGGAAATAGTAAGGTCATCTGTTTCCATTGTGGGAATGAGGGTCATTTAGCCCAAAACTTTTCTGCTTCACTAAAGACAACACAGCCTTTATCTGTCTGTTCAATAAAATTTTCCAGTCCATGTAGCAGATGTAGACAAGAGTACAATTGGGCAAGTGCCTGTAAATCTAAAACTGAAGAGGAAGGCTGACCAATTCAGGGAAACGTCCAATGAGACTGCCTTGAACCCAGCAAACAAATAGGAGTGCTTTCCCCTCCCCCAGCACAAGCATCTTTGACCTTTGGGGAACCAAAACCCATAGGGGAGACTTGGATCTCAGTTCTTCCTCCATATTCCTACTGAATAATAAAATGGGGACCCAAATTATTCCTCCTGGCATCTATGGACCTATGCCTCAGGGTGCAGTGGAAATCTTGCTATCCCATAGCAGTCTTATTTGAAAAGGTCTCTAGGTTTTGCCTGGTGTAATTGATGCTGATTATATCAGAGAAATCTCAGTTATTGTTCAATCTACTCAAACCATTGCTAAAATCACTCCAGGTATTCCTGTTGCTCAATTGATCATTTTTCCCTTGGAAAATTTATAAATAAAAAAATCAATTCCAAAATTTTGGGTCTTCTATGTATTACGTTCAGCAGATTAAATAAAATTCCCCAGAGATGGAGTTAACTATCGAAAGAAAAGCATTTAAAGAGCTATTAGGTGCAGATGTTTCAGTTATTGCTCAGCATCAGCCTGAGGCATTACTTCTCGATGTGGCCACCACAGATTTATTACGGGTGGGCAAAGTTTTTACCTGAGCGGAAGTGCGAAGTTGCTAATTTGGAGGATGCAAAAGGCCATTTTAGATATTTTTCTCCTTGTATTCTCCCCCATATGCCAGTCAATCTATGGGAACATGACATATTACAGGGCATGGGAACATTTTTGGCCAGTCCTAACTCATCAGATGTTACAACAAGGTTTCTGTCCCAGTCAAGTGCTTGGTAAAAATAATCAAGGGAGAAAAGAACCTCTTTTGGCACAGACCAGTTTTAGGAGGGGCCTTGATCTTTCCCTAAACCCATGGGTGGCATCCAAGATAACTTGGATGTCTGATGACCCTGTTTAATTTGATCAGTGGCACCTAACTCAGGATATTATAGGAACTGATACACTGGTTAATGAACAGCTGATGACAAGGCACCTAGAACATTCCAACAGTCCTTGAATTATCCCAATTTTTGTAAAAAAAAAAATCAAGAAAGTGGAGATTGCTATAGTACTTGTGGGCAGTCAGTCACACCATGAAACTTGTGGAAGCAGTACAACAAGGATTGTCCAGTACTATAGCTATTCTCATCTTTGCCAACATTTTAATTTTTCCCAACTCAGTATATGCCCACTGGAGTTCTTTGGTGGTCTCAGGACCCTTACAATGGCTACATATGCCACATACTCCATATAAAGCTATTATTCCCTCAGATGCTATTGAACAAGCTTCTGTGTTTCATGCCACTTTTTATCAAAATTCTTTTACCTTAAGCAATTTCATGATTTGAGCACAGGCCAAGAATTTTTTATTTA
>NW_004524638.1:69466-70746 GCF_000260255.1 Octodon degus
AGGCAATTGACCCTCATTTATTGAATTTCAATTTTAAAAGCTGTGTTGTTTTTGTCTCTTCTATATACATTAATTCTCCCTCCTCTCCTGTTGGTCTGTTATTTAAAAAAAATTTTTTTTGCTCCGAATGCCTTCAGGGCAGGTTTGGCTGGCTTGAGTTGTGGGGATCGAACCACAGCACCCTGAGTCTGACTGCTTTGTTGAGGCAGGCACTTAAATAACTGAGCTAATGGGCAGGCCCCCAAAATTGTTAAATGATTTTATTTTGCAGGCCTCAGGTTGCCTGCACCACAAGTCTGGTTCGGCTTGAGTATCTGGATATCGAACCACAGCACCCTGAGTCTGACTGCTTTGTTTAGGCAGGCACTTAAATAACTGAGCTAATGGGCAGGCCCCCAAAATTGTTAAATGATGTTATGTTGCACACATTCCTGAATTTGGTTCTTTGCATTGGGTCCATGTGTCAGTGGGTGCTTCCTTACATTTCATATTTGCCTCTGCCCACACAGGTGAAGCAGGTAAGTATGTCATTGCCCACTGTTTGGATGCCTTTAATACCCTTGGCTGCCCATGGACACTTAAGACTGACAATGCCCAGCATGTACAAGTGCTGCCTTCTAAAAGTTTGTGAGACTTTTCTAATTTCCCTTATCGCAGGGATTCCTTATAACCTTCAAGCTCAAAAATTATTGCATATGCACATCATTTAATTAAAATTCAACAGCAAGAACAAAAAGGGGTATGATTTCCTACAAAATTCACATCTCATGATAGACTTAAATTGGCAGTACATACTCTTAACTTTTTTGAATTCTACAAAAGATAGAAGTACAGCAGCAAAAAGACAATTCCATCAAATAAAAGCAAAAAAGATGGGAACAGGACCTAGAGGGCAGGCCCGGTGAGTGAGTAAGACGACTCAGGCTGCGGGATCCTGAACAGACCCAGAGCGCAGGCCCAGCGAGTGAGTGAGACGACCCAGGCTGCGGGATCCTGAATAGACCCAGAGAGCAGGCTCAGGGAGTAAGTGAGAGGACCGAGGCCGCGGGATCCTGAACAGACCCAGAGCGCAGGCCCGGCAAGTGAGTGAGACGACCCAGGCCGCGGGATCATGAACAGACCCAGAGCGCAGGCCCGACAAGTGAATGAGATGACCCAGGGCTGGGGATCCTCATTTGACCCCGGCTGCATGCAGGCCCAGCAGGGAACCCTTCAGCAGAACTCCCTGCAAAGAGGCTAGAGGCAAGACCCACCCAGCTGATTCAGGAGCAGAACATCTT
>NW_004524638.1:78850-100552 GCF_000260255.1 Octodon degus
TCCCTGCATAGGCAGGGACAGTATTGTCTAAGTGGCCATGCTATCACAGTTGATATATAGATTTAAGGTAATCCCAATCAAAATGCCAATGGCATTCCTTGCAGAACTAGACAAAGCAATCATAAAATTTACTTGGAATGAGAAAAGATTCAGAAGAACAAAAGCAGTCCTTTGAAACAATAGCAAAGCAGTATCACAATCCCAGATATCAAGTTATATTACAAAGCTATGGTGTTTAAAAACAGTTTGGTGCTGGCACAGAAATGGGCATTGAGATCAGTGGACACAGAGGATGCAGAATCCACCCTCCTCTTGGTACATTCAGTCATTTTGTTTTTGATAAAAGGGCAAACCATGCCCTGGAGAAGGGAAGATAGTCCCTTTAGCAATTGGTTCTGGAAAAAATGGTTTTATATATATATACAAAAGATTGAATCTAGACCCATAGCTCTTACCACATGTCAAAATAAATTCAAAGTGTACTAAATAGCTAAATATTAGTACAAACACCCTGAGTATCTAGAAAGGTAAAATTGGTAAAGGTGTAGGCAAGGGTTTCCTTGAGCATAGAAGACATAGGTGTAAGCAAAGGTTTTCTGAACAGAACCGCAACTGCACAAGCAACAACAGTAAGGATCACATAATGGGACCATACCAGATAAAAAAGCTTCTACACACAAACAAAACAACCATCTTAGTGAAGGGACAGCCTACAGAATGAGAAAAAAAAATTATACTATGCGTTGGAAAGACTAATATCTATAGTATAAAAGAACAACAAATAAAAACCCTAGAGCCTCCAAAATGAAAGACCTAATTAAGAAATGGTGAACTGAAGCTAATAGACACATCTCAGATAAAGAAGTATGAATTTCCAACAAGTGGAAAACAAAAAACAGCCATTCAACATCTCTGGCTATTCAAGAAATGAAAGTCAAAATATAGCATTGAGATTTCTTTTTCCTTCAGAAAGAATGTCTATCATCAACATTAACAATTATGAATGCTGAAAAGACTGTGAGGAAAAGGAACACGTCTCCAATGTGTGCAAATGTAAAGTAGTACAACCACTCTAGAAATCTGTGTAGAGTTTCCTCACAAAACTAAAACTAGAAATTCCATTTGGCCCAACTATGTCCTTTCTAGACATCTTCGTGACAAAGTTAAAATGTTACAGTGATACATGCATAACCACGCTTATAGCAGCACAACTCATAATAGCTAAATATTGAAAGTGGCCCAATATTACCTATGGAACTACACTTGTGATCTTGCGGGTTCACTATTTGCTCCACCTCATACCTATCTACTGTTGTCCCATTAGATCAACCTTACCTAAGCAACTATACTTGTAATCATATTAGTTGGCTATAGTTTTGTGCCACTTTCAACCCACCTCATGTTATGACCTTGAACCATGAAACATGCTTGAAAAAGGGAGTAGGTGTTGGTGGCAGCCCACTTTCCAGGTCCCCTTCTGTCTTACTTAGGCAAAAGCTATTTTTCTGTCAATAAATTCATCTTACCCTTAAAAAGAAAGAAAAGAAAATGTGATATTTACATACAATGAAGTACTTGCCTGCCATAAAGAAGGATAAATTTAAATAATTTTTGGAAAAATGGGTGAATTTTGAGTTAATAATATTCAATGTTGTAATAAAACAGATACAGAAGCTTAAATATCACATGGTTTTTCTTATCCGAGAAGCTCACAGGATAATAAATAAAAAAGAAAAGATTTATATTAAGTCCCAAGGTCATTGATATTTTACCAAAAAAGGAGACTAAAAGACAGAGGTGACAGGGGAATGGAGAGGACAAAGAAAAAATCAAGATATTTTATAAATGTGTGACAATTCTATAGTGAATGCAATCCTTGGGTACTGTAAACGTGTAGCAATAAAGATATAAATTTAGAAAATCTAATCAAAGGTAGGATCTTTGTGAACATATTGTTCTTTCATTTCTGCCTTTACTTATTTCCAGCTTTGAGGGAGTATAGTTAACAAACATATACTTAGAGCATACAGTGATAATTTAATATACTAAAAGCTGGCATAATTAGGTATATCCTTTCTTTTCTGTGTGGACTTTTGTCTTTCCTGCTTAATACCATTGCTAGGACTTCACCATGCTGAATTGAAGCAGCAGTAGCAGGAATCTTATTGCCTGGTCTGAAGTTTCTTCCACATTTAATTTATTATGTCTTTGTCATGAAAGCATGTTTCATTTTGCTGCATATTTCCTACATATTTACCTTTAATACTGAGTTTCATATTTTCATATTTTTTTCATATTATTTAGTGTTCTTTTTTGGTCATTTTTAAAACTTCATTCTTTAGAATATTTTCCCCATAATTTTATTGATAAACAAATAGCAATGGGACAGTTTCAAAGCAAATTGGTACGACAGTTTCAATAATTAACACATTGCGTACATTCTTCTAGTGTTCTTTTAATTTTAACTTGAAGAACTTCCATTACCATTTCTTAGAGTCATAACTGTGAAGCACTTCTTAAGCTTCTGTCTAGATTTGTCTTTATTTTTCTTCACTCCTGATGGACATCCTTGGTAGCCATTGTTTTCTTTCCATTCTTGGATTATTCTGGTGGCCATGAATCCTACCTAGTTGCTGGGCAACCAGGACTGTTAGTGGTCCTCCTTATCTTAGGGGAAACACTTTCATATTTTAACCTGAGTGGGATGCTGGGTGTGGATTTTTTTGTTTTGGTAGAACTGGGACTTGAACTCAGGCCCTTTGTGCTTGCCAGGGAAGTGCTTATTCTACTGAGCCATCTCTCCGGTCCCCTAGGTGTCGATTTTTCAAGTCATATTTAGCCATCATGTTGAAGGACATTTCTTCCACATTTAAATTATTATGTCTTTGTCATGAAAGCATATTTCATTTTGTTGCATATTTTCCTAAAATTATCAAAATGATCATTTGGTTTTTATTCTCTGTTAGATATCTTGAATCATCTCTATGTTCCAGAAATAAATTCTAATCAGTTCTCATGTAGGATCTTTTAATGGGCCTTTAAATTTGTTTTGTTCATACATTTTAGAATTTTTGCATCTGTTTATCAGAGATATTGGCCTAAAATTTTCTTTTCTGGGAATGTCCTTGTGTGAGTTTGGTTCAAATGTTAAGCCTGGCTTTTATAAATGAGTTTTGGAGCATTAAATTGTTTTCAATTTTTTGAAACAGTTTTCAAAGAATTGGAGTTAATTCTCTGTGAAGTACATGTGGATGAACACATCTACCTATGGACTTTCCATCTGGGAGAAAGTTTTGCTGATTGTTTCCTACTTATTTTTGGCCTGTTAAAATGCTAGTTTTCATGACCCAATGTTGGTATGTTGTATTTTTCTGGGAATTTATTCATTTCTATTTTTTTTAATTTTTTTTTTTTATTTATGTGTGTGTGTGTGTGTGTGTGTGTGGCCAGCTCAGCCCACCAGGGGGTGGGGCTGGCTGGCATGTGGTGCTGGGGATTGAACCAGGGTCCCTGTGCTTTGCCAAGCCTGTTCCAAGTAGGTGCTTTAGACCACTGAGCCATCTTACCAGCCCCTATTCATTTCTTATAGGTTATCCAATTTGCTACTAAGAATGGCTTACAATTTAGAATTTATAAATTGTTTATTTGTTGGACTTTCCACTTAATATATTTAGATTATGCTTGGCCACAGGTCACTGAAAGTGCGCAGAAAGAAACAAGCGATAACAGGGGAAGGGACCACTATATTAAGATGATAACACCTTAATGGATAACACTATCCATTTTAAGCTAATAATAATTTCAATTGCATACAAGATTTCCCATCTTTTGTTCATTTTTTCTAAGTACATTTATGCTATAGATACCACATTTTTCCTTTTATATTGTTCAGTCATTAGTAAATTGGTGTAGTTATTTTTAATACTTTTTATTAACTTATACTAGAGTTTAAAATGATTTACATATTGCAATATTCAGATATTTTAAATTTGACTATGTATTTGTCATTATTACTGAGTTTCACATTCTCATGTTATTTAGTCTTGTTTTAATTTAAACTTGAAGAACTCCCTGTATCATTTCTTGGTGTGATAACTGTAAAGCGCTGCCTAAGCCTCTGTCTGGAATTGTCTTTATTTTTTCCTTCACTCCTGATGGACATATTTGGTAACCATTGTTTTCTTTCCATTCTTGGACTATTGTGGTGGCTGTGAATTCTACCTAGTCCCTGGGCAGCCAGGACTGTGTCCAAAGTCATGGTTATTAAAGCTGGAACTAGGACAGTAGTGCACTTCCAGCTCTGCAGTTGATGACCAGATGACAGGTGATCAGACTTGTGAGTGCATGTGGCTCCCACTAGGGGCTTAGGGTGCCTCCTGCCAGGGAGCCACTACCACAGCTGGAGGAGGTTGGAACTAAGTCACAGGATTCTTCATATTCCAAAGTTGGGCCAATGCTGTCAGTTTCAGATACTGAAAGCATGGGCAGCTGTAATTTTGCAGGTTCCCATTGAGCAGGATTGCTCTTTGACTGCAGCTAAGAGGCATCAGAGCTAAGTCACAGAACTTCTGTTTGAACCATAATGGTGATTGCTGACAGTTGGCCTGTTGTCAAAGAATGGGAGAGCATAGGAGAAGAATAGCTCCTCCTGGGGCCCTTGGTGGGTGATAACAATGGTAGGATTAAGACCAACATGGGATTTTGCTGAGGCCATAGAAGGCTGTGATTGGTGTCAAGCCTGTACCAGGACAGCAGATGGTGAGCTGAGCCTGGGGCATGGGCTGCCTTCTCAGAATGTCTCAGAATGTTGCTCTCTCATTTCCTACCCAGGTCCCAGAACTCCCACAGAGTTCTTTTGGTCTCAGGGTAGAAGACATATTACTGTTGTTATTTGGGAGATAAGCAGGGTCCTTCCTGTTCTATTATCATTCTGATTTTACTCTGAGAATGTTATTCTGGATGGATGAGTGAAAGTTCGAAGAAAGAAGGCAATGTGTCCTGCAGTAATGATGCAAAAAGCATAGAGCATGTGCGGCAACTCCAAGGGGGTCACAGGGCTGCAGGATTTGATCCTAAATAATGGAAAGGTGAGGAAAGGTAACACTTCAGGAGTAGAAAGTATAGGAGTCCAGATTCCAAATATGAATTATAAAACTATTAAATGACTTTTTAAAGGAAACAGAGACACATACATTTATTCTACACTACCCAGAGCTGCCAGGAAGAACGACATGCTGGGTAATGGAATCGATATTTGAAAACACTTGACAGACTAGAAATAGTTCCCCAGCTCAACAAGATGAATTCTAATGAGGATAACTAAAGAAGTGTCACCAAATTAGAATCTAAAAAGTGAATTGCAGCAAAGAAGTAGTAAGGCCCTGGTGTGTGTGTGTGTGTGTGTGTGTGTGTGTGTGTGTGTGTGTGTATGCAATCACATACATGTAGGAAAACCTGATATCATACAAATAAAAAAGGGAGGCAGAAATGTGACATGGCTTTTGAGAACGGTAAGGGCATGTTAGCTATACAGATCGCCAAATCCATGGGTACAGCACAAGGGAAAGGAAGCAACATTTTAGGCATCAAACAGACGGCCTCACCATCTATAGAGCTGTGAACTTACGAAGTTCAGCTTTCAACCTCAGTCTGATCATGTGTACATGTGGCTGCTGAAACTACTCACTGTCCTAGAGATGGAATCTGAACATGGGCCAAAGTGTGGTGCCTGACACGTTAGTGCCTATGAATGCATTTTCTTCTTGGTATTGATTTCATTCCCGAATTGACGCTGAGTGATCTCAATGAGGACATCAACACACAAACTAGGAGCTACCTGGAGGAAAAAATGTTTAAGTCTCAAAGGTCTAGACGTGGCATGTTCTCTTTATTTTCTTATTAAAGGGAAAACAAAAATATCAGTTATGATAAACGTATAAATTATTTCACAGCTTTTAAATATAAGATAATGAAAATCTGTTTAGAGTAGTTTTAGAGGGCAAAACATGGATTATGAGATCCTGCGCCAGCAAGGTAACTCAGCAGACTAAAGTGGCTGCTTAGGCAAGCTTAGGCAAGAGCAGGGACTGTGGTCAATCCCGGGCACCACATGTCACACCAGCCCTGCCCCCAGGGCAGGCTGAGCCTGCCATAGTGTCCAGGGATAGTGGCGCATTCCTGTAATCCTAGAATCCTAGGGATGGACAGGCTGAAAACAGGAGGATCATTATGAGTCTGACCTGAAAAGTGAGACCCTGTAGCAACCAAATAAATAAAAAAGAAAAAAAATTATGAGCTCCTCTTATCCTTTGAACTCCATAGCCCCTTCTTATCCTTCAGATATTCTGTCAGTTTTCCTTCTTTTCAGGGGCTTTCTCAACACCTGTATTTTATTTTACTGTTTTTTTTTTTTTTTTTTTTTTTTTTTGTAGTACTAGGGATTGAACTCAGGACCTTACTCTTGCCAGCCAGGTGCTTAGGCCACAGAGCCATTTCCGTGGCCCTCAACACCTATATTTTATTTTATTATTTATTTATTTATTTTTAACACCTATATTTTAAAAGAGTAATCTTGCCCCTGCTTATCTCCTTTTCTGATGAAATATAAATTCCATAAGGAAGGGACCATGCTTCTTTTCAAATCATTACACCCTCAGCCCATGGCATGAGGTCAGGTTCATGAATGCTTCTCATATATTTGTTGAATATGGCTCTTGCTCTTAAGCCTTACAGGACTATGAATAGGACTTCTCAAAAAATATAGATAACACAAGGTCAGTAAACTCAAAATAGGTAAAAAGAAGACAGCTTCCGTCCATGACAGCCCAAATAATTACTTTAGCACCATCACCCTGGTGATTTATCCAGTTATTTATTGGTGTCTCCTGGCTCAGTGGTCCACCTTCCCACCTCCAATTTTGGGTACTTAATAGGGTTTACATCTAAACACATGGACATATTGTTGAGAGTTAATGGACAGAAATAATTTTGCCCATCTACAGTCATTTTCAGAGTTAATGAAGTAGAAAATACCAGAGCAAAACAAGGTCACAGCTGAGGCAAGGGCTTTCAGCAAAATCAGCCACAGCAGGCACCTGAGAACAAGGGGCCTCATTTGATTGGGAGAGCATCTTAGTCATGCAAATTGATGGAAAGGAAGGAAGGGGCATTACCTTGGTGATGAACAATGATGGCAAGGGACTGGAGACATATGGCAAAGCAGGAAACACAAAGTTATGTCAGCTTGCAGTGATTCATAAAGAACAGCAATAGGTTTGCAAAGGCAGATTGAAGGCAGCCAGTGTGTTATGTAATAATGCACCACTGATGCAGGAAGGCTTTTGAGAGTTCTAATATGCACAGTCTGGCATACCTGTGCTGTCTAAGAAGCCTGGGGTTCTGTGGTCCTGGAGGCTCAGTTTGCACAGTCAAAGAAAGCCTTTATTAATTAACTTTACTGATATATTTTAGATATTCACAATTATATCCATCATAAGGAATTTATATCCATACATAGGATGATTTGTTTCCCTAGTGCTTTGATGCAATTTTGGTTAAATCTCTTAAATAACTCCAGAAACTATTTACATTTCCATTCATGTTCTCTCATCCATTCATCTATGAATTCTATTTATTCAAGAACTTATAATTTCAATGAATAATAAAAAAAGAACTTATGCCTGGCTTGTGAATGCCTCTGGCCCAGAGTATATTACTTCCTACATCCCCTACTCACATTCAGCTGTTTATAAGAGATGATTGCCAGCCTCTCCTTGTTAATCATCCTGCCTCCAGCCTTGTTCTTTTCTAATCCTTTCTCTCAAGTTCCAGCTGGAAGGATTACTCTCATTTGCAACATAGAAAGATATGCTGTAGCATGTATTCCTTATACCTTATGTAAACAACTTCAACTTTACTGTACAACCTCTGTCTCCTCCACATGTTTTATAATGATCATCCTAAGAACTTCTTGTAAATTGCTTTTTCCATTCTGATTCCACTGACTGGACAAGGGATGGATTTATGACATGTATGGGCCAATCAGAGAGTCTGCCCTTATTTTGACTGTGGTGATTGTTTTGCACTTTGGCATGTAGCATATCTTCATGCTGGTCAATCTAAGCAGCTTCTTCTGAGGGCTCCCTAGACTAGGGCTGAGTCAAGATTCCAGAACTGAAGGATTTTTGATGGTTTTCTTTCTTTCTTTCTTTCTTTCTTTTTTTTTTTTTTTTTTTGGCAAAACTGGGGATTGAACTCAGGTCCTTGTGCTTGCCAGGGAAGCGCTTATTCCACTGAGCCATCTCCTGAGCCCCTTGATGGATTTCTATTGCTGCTAACAAATTACCAGTGCTTAAAACAAGAACATACTAGGTCACATATAGGTAGACAAGAAGTCTGTCAAAGGACGGCTGAGTTCCTTGCTCACAATGTCAGGAAACTGAAATTATTGTTTGCTAGTCTGAGTTGTCTCAGGAAGCTCTGGAGACAAATATACTTCCAAATCATCCTTGCTGGCAGAATCCATTTCTTTAGTGTTGTAAGATAGACAAACTGGTTTCCTTGCTGCTTGACAACTGGGGCTACTCTAACCTCCGCTGTTACCTCATCCTTTCCACCATGCACCCTCCATCCTGATAGCAAGTCAGATCCACCTCATGTGTTGGAATGTCCAAATTGCTCTTCTATCAACAGCTGGAGAAATTTTCTGCTTTTAAAGACTTCATGAATTAGATATCTTAAGATCAATTGGGCAGTGTAGCACAAGCTAGGAAAATCTTTGAATTTTACTTATCTCACTCTCCTTGTTTTAACTATTTATAGCTCTGAGGGTGAAGCTATTGCATGCTTGTCTCTATCATCTGAAAAATATGTGTCTACAAAGGAAAAGAGAAGCAAACAGGTAAAGGCAAGAGGATTTAAGGAGAAGTGTGTGTTCCTCCAATGACTTTGATTCCAGTTTGTCTTGTCTGTTTATCTTCTATTGTTATGTGAGGTAACGACTTCTACTTGTTTTGGGTTAGTTTACTGCCATTCAAACACCAAAACAGAACAAATCCCCCAAAATTCTTACAAATAAACATGAGGTAAAACTAGAGATTCAGCGGACTCCGACGCATCCTGCGCTCTGTGCACGTGAGCTCCGCTGCAACCCGCTCCTAACGGTCGCTCCGTGTCGCCATGCCGGCAGATGTCAGCAAGTGGACCGGGCCTTTGAGCCTGCAGGAGGTGGATGAGCAGCCCGAGTACCCAGTGTGGGTCACTTACTGCAGCGTAGAGGTGGACTAGTTGGGCAAAGTGCAGACGCCCACCCAGGTTAAGAACAGACACACCAGCATTTCTTGGGATGGTCAGAATCCAGATAAACTCTACACCCTCATTCTGACGGACCCAGATGCTCCCGGCTGGCAGACTCCCAAGTTCAGGGAGTGGCATCATTTTCTGGTAGTCAACATGAAGGACAAGGATGGCAGTGGCACCGTGCTCTCTGACTATGTGGGCTCCGGGCTTCCCAGTGGCACAGGCCTGCACCGCTACATGTGGTTGGTCAACGAGCAGGACAAACCGCTCAAGTGCGACAAGCCCTTCCTCAGCAACCGGTCTGGAGACCACAGCGGCAAGTTCAAGGTGGCGGCTTTCTGCAAGAAGTACCATCTCGGGGCCCCGGTGGCCGGCACGTGTTACCAGGCCAAGTGGGACGACTACATGCCCAAACTGTATGAGCAGTTTTCTGGGAAGTAGGGCCGACTCCAAGGCCCCGTCGTCCTGGAGACCCCAAGTAGTGTTCTCAAGTACCGTTCAGCGATGCATGTAGGTTTCTCCTTTGTCCCACTCCTGAGACTTGAGCTGTTCCTAATTGTGTAGGGTGACTTTTCCTGCTGCCTGTCCTTTATGGTTTTAGAGAATCACACATCTCAGTTTTTGTTCTGGCCAAATTTGAGCTCTGTTTTGGGGTATATTTTGGTACTGTGGTGGGATCATCACTTTTATTATACTTAATAAAAGTATAGCAATCCAAGATTTAAGGAGGAAAAAAAGCCAGATGAAAAGACCAGGTATACAGGAAGAGAGCAGATTATCAAAGAATCTGTAAGGGAGGCTAAAAAGAAAGAGAAGGATTGGTTGTCATGGCTTTCATGAGTCCTGAGTCATGTTTATCATGGTGCAAGACAGCAGGAGGCTCCCATCTTGGGTCAACCAGGATGGGATGGCACCGCTGTTGTGACTTAAAAGTTGTGACAGCCTTCTCTGGGTCCTTTACAGGGCACAGCTGGAAGCAGAGTTGAGGGGGTAGCTCTTTTCTTGAAGATGCCTGGGCATCTAGAATAGCAGGGGTTTGGGGGACAGGTTGTCAGGATCCTTAAATTGTCCTCTGAGTTGGTCAATTTTCATTCGTCTAAGAAAAGCCGGGCTAGAGTTGCTTACTGTTGTGTTCATTCTGATGTTTGTTAATTGCTGAATAAAAATGAAAACACTGGAAAAAATAATAAAACTAAAGATTTTCTATTGTTCTTTACACACACACACACACACACACACACACACACACACACACTGAACTGCAATCACAGAATAACAGAAGTATGTCATACTTTCTGTTACTTAGTGCTAGTTACCCTTTGCCTGAAGATGTTTTCCAAACTCTTTCCACCAAAGTGTCCAATTATTGAGGTTTGGCTTTCACTTCAGAGTTCAGTTTCTCTGAGAAACTTTCCTTGACTGCCCCAAAGAAGTCTTACCAACAAGTAATTCCTCATACATTACCATAACCCAAATCACAGTACATTGCAATCGCAAATTCCTTTGCTGTTCTTATAACAGATCTGAGGTTGCATGAAGGAAGTACATGGTCACATTACCAATTGACATGTCTTGAATTCCTTTCTTGTATAGAACTCAGTGATCACTGAATGTTTGCAGCATAAAAGAATAACTTGGGTGTTATGTAGAGATCATCAAATGAAGCAGAAAAATCCCAATACTTTAGGAGAACTTGAGTTTCACCTTGAGTTTCCTTACTGGACCTTAACTTTGGACTTCTTTCCTGACATTTTCTTCTGCCCTTGACCTTCTGCCTATAGTCATGACTATGAGTTCAGAAAGTCTCTTGGAGGGTGAGCAAGATAACTCAGTGGACTAAATGCCTGCTGAGGCAAACAAGAAATCCAGGGTTCGATGTGGGCACCACATGCCAAGGTGGCCCCATCCCTGGGTGCCCAGACCTGGCTATCAAGACCTGACATGGTGACACACACCTGTAATCCCAGCTCTGAGGAGACTGAAAACAGGAGGATCACTACAATTCCAAACTGTGTAGTGAGAACCTATACCACATACATTAGAAAAAAAGAATGTCGCTTGGATCAAACAAACAATGCTGGAAGACCCAATACTATTATGGATTACTGGACTCTTTTAGAATATTTTGCTGTGTTGACACACCTATAATATTCAAATGATGGAAGTAAACAAAAATGGGATATATAAATGAATGTTCATTTTGTATCTGTGTATTCAAAATGGTTAGGATAGATATATAGGTACATTCTCTTAATGAACAGAATGATTTGTTCTAATAGTGTTTGTAAATAGGATATCATGTCTGCACCTTGTACAGCAAATAACCCACTAGGAAGAGAGTATGCAATGTGTTAATTATTGAAACTGTCCTGCCAATTTGATTTGAAACTGTCTCATTGCTATTTGTCTGTCAATAAAATTATGGAGAAAAACAATGCTCTTCTTTATTTATTGACCTTGGTATGTCCCTTCTCCCTTGTTTTTGCCTTCTGATTGGGATGAGCTCTGGCTTCCCTGGCAAAGTCTTAGAAACAGCTGTTCTCTCTGGCTTAAGCTTCCAACACTGAGATTCACATAGCCTCTGGTCTGCCGGATTTGACTTGGCTTTGGCAATGGAGAACCAGACATCATCTGTTCACCTTATTATTTCCACCCCTTTTACTCCAGTCAATGATTTCTGTATAGATATTTCCAGGGAATCTCCAGTCAGTTCTCACTGGGACATCAGTGTATTAGCCCCATCTATCTACAGGAGAAGCCTGAATTAGCATTTCTTCTGAAAGCAGTGTTCACTGAATCTGAGGTGAACTCAAGTGTATGTGAAAGTACAGATTTTCATTACCCAGTTTTTATTCATGATATTTTTATGAATAAATGTAGTCCATAAGTTTATCAAGTCATTTTAAACCTTATTACTAATACATGTCAAATTCACTCATATATCTTCCCTTCCAGGATCCTGAATCCATCCTGTGTTTATTATCAGACCATTTTGAGGCCTCAAAACAGTTGAATCCAAATCTGCTCCCTATGACTGTGTTCTCTGGTTAGATCTTGTTAACTCAGATCTATGCAACTGTCTACTTCCTGATTCCACTTGAAATTAACATCAACTTGTAGCAAATCTTGGTTCATTGGCTCTCTCTTGTGCTATATAACATGGCTTGTGTGTAACTCCTCCCCTCTGCCCTTGATTTGTACCCCTGGACTCATCCTACCAAAGGGCTGAATCAAACTCCTCTCATCTATTTTTCTACTAGAAGTATAACTGAGGATACATAGTATGTCACATATAAACTCAAATTGTTTATGACATTAATTCTTTTATTACCCTTGGTCAAGCAACTTTCTTTCTTTCTTTTTTCTTTTTTTTCGGAATCGGGGGTTAAACTCAGGCCCTTGTGCTTGCCAGGGAAGTGCTTATCCACTGAGCCATCTCCCCAGCCCCTGTCAATCAACTTTCTATGGATATCATTTTTACTAGTAAAAACTTTTACTATTAAAACTAATTCAGGATCTCACTGGAGTCTAATTCCTAATTTTCACCTACGTTATATCTTCATTTCTTAATGCTTTGTCATCTAGCTTCTGCTTTTTCCAATACACTTATCTCCATTACTTCTCTCTCATTGCTAAGGAAAATACCCAACACCCAAATTTTTTTCTTTTTATCTATTTATTTATTTTATTGAGAAACAAATATCAATGAGACAGTTTCAATACTGATTAATATGTCCTGAGGATCAATGGAATATATTAGAAGCCCCTGAAGCCCCTGTGAACACACTTAGCCACCTTATCTTATTTTTTTCTTTTAATGTTTTTTTAGAAACGGGGATTGAACTCAGGCCCTTGCGCTTGCCAGGGAAGCGCTTATTCCACTGAGCCATCTCCCTGGTCCCAGCCATCTTATTTTAACAAATTTGCCATACATTCTCACTGGAAGAAAGGTAGCCTCTTTAACAAATGGTGCAGGAAAAACTGGCTCTCTACATGCCGAAAACTCAAACTTGACCCAGGTCTATCACCATGCACTAAGCAAAAGTCAAAATGGTTAATGATCTAAACATTAAAACAGAGACACTAAATGCCTGGAACAGAAAGTAGGAGGAACTCTTGAAGACATAGGGGTAGGCAAAGAGTTAATGAACGAAAATCAAATCACATGGCAAACACTTGAAAGAATTAACACCTGGGATGTGCTCTTACTGAGAAGTTTTTGCATGTCAGAAGAAATCACGAACACAGTGAAAAGACAACCCACAAATTTGGAGAAATCATGACAAATAAGTACTCAGTCAAAGGTCTGCTCTCTAGAATTTATAAAGAACTAAAAAACACTAGGGCTCCAAAATTTAAAGACCCAATCCAGAAATGGGCATCCAAGATGAATACACACTTCTCAGAGGATGAAATTTAAGAAGTGTATAAATATATGACAAAATGTACCACATCACTAGCCATCTGTGAAATGCAAATTAAAACAACACTGTGATATCATTTCAACCCAGAAAGGATGTTCATCATAGAGAAATCAACCAAGAACAAATGTTGGAGACGCTGTGGGGAAAAGGAACCCTTCTCCACTGCTGGTGGGAATGTAGACTGGTAAAACCGTTGTGGAAATCAGCATGGAGACTCCTTAAAATACTTGGACTGGAAGTCCCATTTAAACCAGCTCTACCTCTACTGTCAATTTTCCCTGAGGATCTGACAACATCATATCATATTGATATATGTGTCCCTATGTTTATAGCAGCGGAATTTGTGATAGTCAAATCTTGGAAATAACCAAGCAGCCCATCACCTGAGGAATGGATGCAAAAAATTATTATTTTTATACAATGGTGTATTACTCAGCTATAAAGAATTATAAACTAGAAGCCTTTATATTGAAGAGGCCATTTGAAGATATACTCATAAGGGAAATGAACCAGAAACACATGTGTAAATATCTTATTGTTTCCCTAGTATAAGAAATAAAAAGAAGAAATACAAATAGAAAGGTATTATTCAAGTAAAAGGAAAGCAAGAACTCAAGTACTAATTAAGAAAAGGAAAGGTGAGGATCTAGGAAACATGACAGTGACAAACCATACAGCTATATACAGAAGATGGGCAAGGCAATGATTCTGAGAATCTCCAGAAGATTTTTGAACCTAGCAGTTAATTGGAAAGATTCTCAACCTGACTAAATATACATACTGACACCTGTAAACTAAGCAACTGCCCTGAAGTTGGCAATTCATGATAGTAGGTTCATGCTTGCAGTGCCTGTCATTCTGGTCTTCTGAATACAGGCTGCTTGTCATGACATGCCAGTTGTAGCTGTGTTGTCTCTCAGGTAGATGATTGTGCAAAAAGGAGGGGGTGTTGAATGAAGGCAGGAAACAAGAAAAGGAATGTTGTGGGACTGTACTGCCTCAAGCTTGTATATGGTTAGATGTTTGGACTTATGTGCTAAAATAAGAATCAAATAATTCTTTATGCCTATTTTTAAAAACATATTCTACGTTTTAAATGTTTTTCTATCATATTCTGCAGGGACTTAAAGTTTAACATATCAATACTTGATGAAAAATATCTGTTTGATGTTATGCCCAAGATGTTTGATATTCAAACAGACAGGGAGGTTAACCCTAACAGCCTAGGTTTTATGGTAATAGCAATAAGTTTGTCTTCCGGAGAGTTTACAACCTAAGTTTACAAACCAAAATTAGAGAAAGAGGAGGGGCGCAAGGAAAGCCAGCAATTTGGCCCTCGTATTCCAAGGTCAATTAAGGCTCAGGACTTATGAGAACTTGTACTGTAACTTCATGTAACTCAGTGGTGTCCCAAGTTATCTGATCAAGAAGATTGTGGGGCCAAAGAGGAAAGTGATTGATGATGTACAGTGTGTCTAAGAAGAGTCACATGGAGAGAAAACATTCTCTCAGGTTTTCACAGAGAGCACATTGGCCAAGCAATGGCCATGACTCATCCACATGTTGAACACTGACAAAGGTTCTACAATCTGAGGTACAGGATCTCAGGATAAATCCTGAGGGGATTTGTCTGACCTTATCAGATCCGAAAGCTACAACTCTTGTTGCATAGGTCCTGTGTTACCTTGGTCTTAAATATCCAGCAGAAAAGTATAAAAGTGAAGTATAAGAGGTAAAGCCATGGTGTTATGTTGAGCTGTAGGGGACACAGGTCTACAATTTCTGACATTGCCGGTCAAGCAGAAGACGCAATACTATTATGGATTACTGGACTCTCTTAGAATATTTTGCTGAATTAACACATCTATAATATTCAAATAACAGAACTAAACAATAAAAGGGGATACTGATGAATGTCTATTTTGTATCTGTGTATTCATAATGGTTAGGATAGATATATAGTTACATTCTCTTAATGAATAGAGAGTTTTGTTCTAATAGTGTTCGTAAATAGGATATCATGTCTGCATCTTGTACAGCAATTAACCACTAGGAAGAATGTATGCAATATGTTAATTATTGAATCTGTCTACCAATTTGCTTTGAAACTGTCTCTTTCCATTTGTTTCTCCATAAAATTATGGAAAAAAAGAAAAAAAGAATCTATCCTACCAATTTGGTTTGAAACTCTCTCATTGCTATTTTTTTCTTAATAAAATTATGGGAAAAATAAAATTACAAAAAATGGATTAACTGGGCAGGGTGTGTATGTGTGGCATTGTGGAGGTGGCAGTCAAGAGGAAGTAAGATACAAGAAAGCTTGTTTGAATTAGGTATTAAGGATGCATAAATTAATATTTTTGAAAAGAAAAAAATGAAAAAAATGACTTTCCCACAGCTCCGGGGCATTTTAGTTGCCTACTTTAAATATCTGTGATACACCTGTAGATAACAGACCTGGGGATACAATAAAATCCCTGCATTACCAGCATTACAATGGTAACTTACAAAGACAAAGGGGTTTTTTTTTTCAATTTGTATTTTTTATTAGTGCATTCTTACAGTACCGAGAGGAGAAAGTAAATATACATAACACATCTTAAATCTTCTTTCACCTCCTTGTCTTCTCCATCTCTTGGTCTCATTTTGAAAATTAACTTTCTCCCTATTCCTTATTATATATCTCTAATATTAATCTTTATTTATTTTTGGGTTAGTTTCATAAGAGAAACCATGCAATATTTAAGCTTATGTGTCTGATTTATTTCATTTAATATTACTGTGTTAAGGCATACCCTTTTTCCAACAAGTTACTCCAATTTATCCTTCTTAAAGACTGGTCAAATAATTCATGGGTTAAAGAACCTGTAAGCAGGTGCAGGGGCCGTAGGTTCGATCCTCAGGCGTCCTGTGCTGGCCCCATTCTTGGGGCATACTGAGATGGTGATTGAGTCTGGGGATGGTGGTGTGTGCCTGTAATCCCAGCACTTGAGAGGCTGTAAACAGGAGAATCACTATGAGTTCAATCTAGTAGTCAGACCTCGAGCACCCTGTAGACCTTTCCCTAAAATACAAAACAAACAAAAAAACAAATTTATCCTTCTTTCTTCCAGAGTAGTAGTACATTATGTACAAATAGCACATTTTTCTTATCCAATGATTTGTGGATGGACATATTATCAAGATAATATTAAGAAATACTGTAGAGGCTGTGGAGAAAAGGAATTCTTCCACATTGTTGGTGGGCATGCAAACCAGTAAGCACAACCATGAAGGAAATTAATATGGATATTCCTCAAAAAACCTAGAAATAAATATTCCATTTGACTTGCTATTTCCCCTCTAGGTATCTTCTAGAAAGACTTAAGTACATCATACTACAGTGTCACATGCATATGCATGTTTATAGCAGCACAACATCAGCCAAATATTTGAAGGCACCTGTTGAATGTAATGAGTCCTACATAACTTTCTTCTGCAAGCAAGTCTACAAGGACTGAAATTTAAAGTCAGTGCCTTTGGCTCTAGATTCTTTTCTTTAATCATAAGCTCAGGTTAGGCCTACATTTTGTGTCTTCTTCCTCTTTGTGGCTTAAAATGATGTGGATTTATGTTAAAATGATGAATTATTTCCTCCATCACAGTTCTGGGAAGCACTTACTATATTATCTACCAATGAAGACTTGACTCATACCTCGAGAATCATAGACATCTAAGTATAGCTTTGGTATCTAAGCAAGGATCTAGTGGGGGAAATATTACATCCCTGCTGCTCAACAAGTAAACAGCTATTGTGTTCACTTGTCATGGTCCTTGATGTCTTGTTTGGCACTAGTGGATTCAGCAGACACAGCTATTCTACAGTCCTAAAGTTACTCAACACATATCCTGAAACCTTCAAGTTATTTTCTACTTGAGATGTTTGTTTCTATTTTTTGTTTGTGAGTAGTGCACTCTAACTGCCCCCTAACACACACACACACACACACACACACACACACACTGTTGAAAAATAGCCTACTTGCCATTTTTTTTTTCACTTCAATACTGCATCAACTCCAGTGCTTTATAGTTCACTTGTGGATGTACAATGAAGGTCTCACCAGGTCTGCTAAATCAGTGATTATAAGAAGATACCTACCAGAGGATCAGATGCCCAGTCAGCAAGAATTCTGTAAATACCAAAAAACTTGGGTTGATTTAACATAGTGAGGAAACTTTGGTTCCTATTTTTCTCATGGTTTCTCATTTTTTTTTTCTTCTTGAATATAAGTATCCTGATTTTAAGCTCATGACTCAGATTTATTTAACCAATGGCTTAAAACTCATGGAATAACCATTTACAAGCCTACAGGAGGCCAATTGGATAGTGAGCATATCTATGTCCATTCTACATTTGACCACAATGTCTCTAACATGCAAATAAAATTGTAATCTATTAGCCAGCATCTGCAGGTTTCTGCTATCCAGTAAGACCATCTTCATATATCTCCATAGGAAAATTAACATCTCTTAAAAGTTTGTATCTAATCACTTTTGCTATTGATCACTTGAAGATGAGAAGAGATCTTGGAATACTTTGGAGGCATTGTTTCAAATTCACAGATATCCTGTAGAATATAAAATAAGATTTTCCTCTGTTTTGTTTAAACTTAATGTGTATAATAACTGTTCTCCAAATTCTGCATCCCTAAATATTGAATGTGTCATCAACAAAGAGGAAGGATTGTGTCTACTTTCTCTTCTGAGTCTTCTGTTCTCAAAACAGGTCCAGGTACTCATGAGTCATACTTAGATGATTTACAAATAAGAGCTGGGTAAATTACTAAATGAATTGTTCCCTGAAAAACTCAGTAAACAGTGTATGATTGGGTGTTTACATCCAGGATATGATAATTGCCCACATCTTCATTTAGTCTTTTTTCTTATTCTTTACCAATAGCTGGAGGCACATGGAATAGGGAATCAAGAGTTTCCGCAGTTAATCACATTCTAGTGCTTTCAAGAGTCTTTGATATCAAAGGAATAATTTTGCTAGATCTTTCCCTTACAGAAAGCTTGCATACTATGGAATGTTCTCATTCATTCTTTTTGACAAAGAGTAGCACTCCTACTTTAAAATCTGTATTCCCATTTTTCTACTTTTCATGTATTAGAGACACTCAACATTAAACTCTCAAGTTTTAACTTAGGAGAGAAGAGGGGGGTTATAATTCTTGAGGAAAAAACATTTTTGTTGTTTTTCTTCAGCTTATTTCTCTTTAGGGTACTTCAGGACACAAGATAGGTATCATCATTGAATAGTATAAGCCCTGTGCTGCTCCCTGTACTAAATTAGAATCTGAAATGTTGGATTTCATTATAACAAATATCTCAAATCTTTACCTACATCCTAGATCTGCAAACAAGTCACAGATTGCTTGTTTCTCATTCCAAATATCAAGAGGAAATTCTGCCCAATAGCACTGAGCCTAAAACATGGACAAACATTGCTTCACAAGTTTCTCCAGCCTTCTTTCCACACCTTCTCTGGAACACAGGTGGACGAGACATGATCAGCAGCATGCCTTAAATCTTTCTTGGAAAGGCACAGGAAAGGCTTGTTCTCAGGGCACTGTTAGCTATCTCTAATTTTTTGCTCAAAGACCCTCAAAACTTTGAGATTTCAGCACAAAATCCTTTTTCTTATCTTAGCCCCTTTGTCTGTGCCTTAGGTCACCTTCCTACCCACTGAGTTATTTTGTATTAGAATCTTGTCTTTCAGAATCCTGCAGTGTCTTTACAGCAGGTTTTTTCTCTGTGAAATTGAAACTCAGGCTTCACCTTTCAGGAGCTCTTTTGATTCACAGCTCATGGAAGACAGCTAACTGTTTCTCTTCACTTTTTTTCAGCAGCTTCAACTGGAAAAGCCATTTGTGTCACATGATTCAGCTAATGAGTTAAAGCATACTTTACTCAAAGTAGAACTGAGTGATATGTGCTGGAAGTGGACCTGTGATGCTGTGACCATCATAAAAATTCCCACTACAGGAAACCTAAAGCATTTATTTGGAAGTAGCCTCATAGGATATGAGTTCAAGTTTCTTCAGACACATGTATAAGGGCTAGGACTTCACAAATTCCTTCCAAGTCTGGTTCTCTTGATCATTCCACCAGTCATTTTCTTTATTATTTTTCTGCCTCTGATAGGGGCACTTGCACAATGTCATGTAATTGGGATACAGTATCCTGAAAATAGCATTAAATGTTGATAATTCACTTATAATACAAATCATGATTTTCCAAATAATATTCTTTAATGGTGAAGTGATTTCTTGATGCTTATTAGAGGAGCCTTCTAATTCTGGCTGGTCTCCTTGCTTCACCCAGCTGGATCCAGCTAAGTTTTCCTTGAGAAACTAGGAACTTTCTTTCATATATTGTTTTAAGGAAAGCTGGTAAACAGGTTAATTTATATTATAAATTCACCAGTCACCTAGCCTGTTCCCTGAGAGGTTAGTGTTAATAATTTGTCATCATTCATAGACAGCGTGGAATCATTATGGTACTGGTGTGTGTAATTACTGTGTCATGTCTTTTTTTTCTCTATTTTCCAAAACCACTGGTAGATTTTTATTACTACTAACTCAGTATAAAATAGATTTCTCTCCATTCCTTTGTACCATTTTTCAAGTAATTTCTTTCCACTAAGATTATACAAAAAAGTAGAAAATATACAAATTATGTTATTTATGCTCCTAAGTATAGACAAAGGCTTCTTGTTTAAGGTCATATAATTAGCAAGATCTCTTCACTATTGATCCATCAAAGTAAAAAAGAGAGCCTCTCTCTGCCAAATATCCAATGGCTCTAAAAGCAAGTGGAGTATTTCGGAAGGAATTCTCAGCAATAACTGAACAAGAAACACTCAAAATCTCAAGGCATAGAAACAATGATATTTAATTTGTAGGGTGATGCAGCCAGTCTGGTAATATCAGGCACTGGCATCAGATTTCTACTTAACCCTACCCTCTGAAGGCACTTTCGCTGAATTCATTACCTGGTGAGAAGGCAGAGAATCACTTTCCTCACACCAACACAGGTGAATTCAGGAAGCATTTCTGAGTATCTGATTCAGTAAACTGCTTGTGATGTTTCAGATTAAAAACAATTCCTAGAAATGCTTTGAGGAAGAAAATAACATTAGGAAAGCTGGCTATTATTAGTATTAAAGCATGCTATACAGTATGATAATAAATATTTTGAATGGAAAGAGAAATACTAAAATTGATAAATTTAATAATTAAAAAGTCATTACTTATTCATTAATTTTGATTACTTATTAATTAATATTCTTATTAATTTGTACTTGAGTACAAATCAATACTTTTATTGGTACTTATCATCATCATCATTATCATCATCATTATAATTATTATTATATTTTTTCCATAATATATTGAGAAACAAATAGCAATAAGACAGTTTCAAACAAAACTGGTAGGACAGTTTCAATAATTATCACATTTTATACATCCTACCCAGTGGTTAATTGCTGTACAAGATGCAGACAATTAGAACAAATCCCTCTATTCATTAAGAGAATATAACTATATATCATAAAAACTTTGAATACACAGATACAAAATGGACATTCATCTGCATCCCCTTTTTGCTGTTAAGTTCCATTATTTGAATATTATAGGTGTGAAAACACAGTAAAAAATATTCTAAAAGAGTCCAGTAGCCCATAATAGTATTAAGTCTTCTGCTTGACAGGCAACATCAGAAATTGTTGACCTGAGTCCCCCACAGCCCAACATAACAGCATGGCTTTACTTGTTATATTTCATTTTTCTACTTTTCTCCTGGGTGGTTAAGACCACGGTAAAGCAGGACCTATGAAACAAGAGTTGTAGCTTTTGGGTCTGATAAGGTCAGTGAAATCCCCTCAGGATTTATCCTGAGATCTTGTACCTCAGATTGTAGAAGCTTTGTCAGT
>NW_004524638.1:100892-102755 GCF_000260255.1 Octodon degus
CTGTTAAGCTTAACCTCACTATCTGTCTGCATATCAAACATCTTAGGCTTAATATGGAACAGGTATTTTTCATCAAGTATTGCTGTATTGAACTTTAAGTCCCAACAGAATATAATAAAAAATTTAAAAATTAGAAAATATTTTTTAAAAAGCATAAAGAATTATATACTTCTCATGTTTATACATAAGTCCAAAAATCTCACCATATACAAGCTTGAAACAGGACAGTTCCAAAATATTCCTTTTCCTGTCTCTTGATTTCATTCATCACCCCCTATTTTTGAAAAATCATCTAACCAAGAGACATCATAGCAGCATATGGCATGTCATGACAAGCATCCCATGTTCAGAAGACCAAAATGACAGGCTTTCCAAGCATAAAACCACTATTACAAATTACCATCTGCAGTGCAGTAGCTTAGTTCACAGGTTTCAATATATATATAGTTAGTCAGGGTGAGAATTTTTCCAATTAACTGCTAGATTCAAAAATCTTCTGGAGATTCTCAGTATCATTGCTTTGCCCATCATCTACATATAACTGTATAACTTGACTTAATCATGTTTCCTAGCTCTTCTCATTACCCTCTCTTGATTAGTTAGTCCTTGAGATCCTTCTTTTCTATTACTTATATTACATCTTTGCATTTGTATTTCTTCTTTTGAGTTCTTATACTAGGGAAACTATATGATATTTACACATGTGTGTCTCGTTTATTTCACTTATGAGTGTGTATGTTCAAGTGGCATCCACTTCAATATAAAGGTTTCGAGTTTATCATACTTAATAGCTGAATAATACTCCATTGTGTAAAAATACAACATCTTTTTTTCCCATAATTTTATTGACAAAAAAATAGCAATGAGAGAGTTGCAAATCAAATCGGTAGGACAGTTTCAATAGTTAACACACTGCATACATTCTTCCTAGTGGTTAATTGCTGTGCAAGATGCGGACTTGATATGCTATTTACAAACACCATTAGAACAAATCATTCTACTCATTAAGAGAATGTAACTATATATCTATCTAAACCACTTTGAATACACAGATACAATCGTCTGTATACCTTTTTTTGTTAAGTACCGTCATTTGAATATTATAGGTGTGTAAACACAGCAAAAAATATTGTAAAAGAGTTCAGTAGCCCATAATAGTACTGGGTCTTCCGCTTGACTGGCAATGTCAGAAATTGTTGACCTGAGTCCCCCACAGCACAAAATAACAGCATGGCATTACTTCTTATATTTCGTTTTTATACTTTTCTGCTGGATGGCCAAGACCAAGGTAAAGCAGGACATATGCAACAAGAGTTGTAGCTTTTGGGTATGATAAGGTCAGTGAAATCCCCTCAGGATTTATCCTGAGATTCTGTACCTCAGATTGTAGAACCTTTGTCAGTGTCAGCCATGTGGATGAGTCACGGCCAATGCTTAGCCAATGTGCACTCTGTGAAAGCCTGAGAGAATGTTTTCTCTCCATGTTACTCTCATTAGGCACACTCTACATCATTGATCACTTTCCTCTTTGGACCTATAATCTCCTTGATCAGAAAATTTGGGACATTGCCGAGTTACATGACGTTACAGTACAAGTTCTCATATGTCCTGAGTCTTAATTGACCTTAGAAGGCAAGGGCTAAAATGTTGGCTTCCCTTGCTGCCCTCCTTTCTCTGTAATTTTGGCCTACAAAGTTAGATTGTTAACCATCCAAAATACAAGCTTAGGCTGCCTCACTATTTGTCTGCATATTGAACATCTTAGGCATAACATGGAACAAGTATTTTTCATCAAGTATTGATATGTTGAACTTTAAGTCCCTACAGAATATGATAAAAAAATTTTAAAAATTAGAATATATT
>NW_004524638.1:103991-104735 GCF_000260255.1 Octodon degus
TTTGTTGGTAATTTCCTTTGAAGTGAGAAAACTTCTCAGTAGAAGCAGGTCCCTGTTCTTAATTCTTTCAACTTTTTTCCATGCGATTTGATTTCTGTCCATGAACTCTTTGCCTACACCTATGTCTTCAAAGTTCCTCCCACATTCTCTTCCAGGAGATTTAGTGTATCTGCTTTAATGTTTTGATCTTTAATCCATTTTGACTTTAATTTAGTGCATGGTGATAGACCTGGGTCAAGACTGAGTTTTCAGGAGGCAGAGAGTCAGTTTTTCCAGCACCATGTGTTAAAGATGCTATGTTTCTTCCAGTGAGTGTCTTTGGCCCCTTTGTCAAAGATAAGGTGACAAAGTGTGTTCATAGTGTTGCAGTGTTTTCAGTATCATCACAGTAGGCTTGTAGTATATTTTCAAGTCATGAATTGTAATGCCCCCTGCCTTGTCTTTATTGCCCAGAAATGTCTTTGAAATTCTAGGTCTTTTCTGATTCCGGATAAATTTTAGAACTGATTTCTCTAAGTGTGTGAGGTATGTCGCTGGTAATCTGACAGGGATTGTAATAGATCTGTGCAGCAATTTTGGGAGTATGGACATCTTGACAATGTTGGTTCTTCCTATCCAGGAGCATGGAATATCTTTCCATTTTCTGAAATCCTCCACGATCTCTTTTTTCAGAGTACTTTAATTTTTCTTGAAAAGATCTTTGACTTCTTTAGTTAGATGAATTCCAAGGTATTTCATTTTCCT
>NW_004524638.1:118459-125110 GCF_000260255.1 Octodon degus
ATTTGTACTGGGTGGACTCGGGACCTGAGACTGCATTTTATTCCTTCTCTTTGTCATTTTGTATACCACTGTCTTCTGAGCTTTGGTGTAGAGCTTAGATAGAGTTATTACCTTAGCACCAAGTCCAGATCTACGAAGTTCAGATTCTTCCAGGTGGATGTTGTTTGGATCTGGCTGCTGTGCTCCACTTCTTTCTGCTGCAGGCCTTAGAGATGAACCCTTTGTGACTCTCTGGTAAGATGTTCTGCTCCTGAATCAGCTGAGTGGGTCTTGCCTCTAGCCTCTTTGCAGGGAGTTCTGCTGTAGGGTTCCCTGCTAGGCCTGCAGCCTGGGTCGAATGAGGATCCCGGGGCCTGGGTCATCTCACTCACTCACCAGGCCTGTGCTCTGCATCTGTTCTGGGTCCCGTGGCCTGGTCATCTCACTTACTTGCTGGGCCTGCACTCTGAGTCTGTTCAGGATCCGGAGGACCCCGGATCATCTCACTCACTCGCCAGGCCTGTGCTCTGGATCTGTTCAGGATCTGGAGGACCCTGGGTCATCTCACTCACTCACCAGGCCTACGCTCTTGGTCTGTTCAGGATCCCATGGCCCTCGGTCATCTCACTCACTCGCCGGGCCTGCGCTCTGTGTCTGTTCAGGATCCCGCGGCCCGGTCATCTCACTTACTCCGGGCCTGCGCTCTGGGTCTCTGAAAGAGAGTTTTTAAGGGTATAGTTGTCTTGGCTGTAATTTGTTTTCATAGAGGACTTGAAGTACTGTGATCCATGCTCTTCTTGCCTTCATTGTTTGTGAAGAGAAGTCGGCCATCATTCTGATGGGTTTTCCTTTGAATGTGATGTGCTTCTTTTCTCTAGCAGCTTTCAATATATTATTCTTGTGCTGAATTTCTGGGATCTTGACTATTAGATGTCTTGGGGTGTTTTTCATTGGTTTGAGGTTACTTGGAATTCTGTATGCTTTGATTACCTGAATGTCAGGTTGTTTCCTTATGTTTGGGAAGTTTTCTGCTATTACTTCTGCCCCATTTTTTTTTAATGTCATTCATATTGATTCCTTCTTTCTCATTGATGCCTATTAGTCTCACATTGTTCATCTTTGCATTATCTTGCAGGTGATAGATTATTCTTTCCTGCATCCTCGTTGTTTTTAAGAGATCCTTTCTTACCTTTTCACTAGCTGCACCAACATCTTCAAGATCTGAAACTCTGTCTTCCCTTTCACTTAAATGGTTTTGCAAGCTTGTGCTTCAGATTTTAATTTCCTCTATATCTCTTTGACTCTGCTTCATGTGATCTATTTCTTTCCTATGTTGCTCATTCAAGAAATCTGTCATTTTTCTAATCTCCTCTATTTTTTTTATCGATGTCTTCTTTAGATTCCGTTATAAATTCTTTGACTGCTGTGTTTTTCCATAATGTGTTTTCTCCCTATGTTTCTGTAGTTGCTTCTTTACTTCAGTTTCTATGAGTTCTGACAATTTTTTTTACTTCAGAAAAGAATGGTGCTCTGAGTTCCTCTATAACTTTCTGCTGTTGCTTATTTACTATCAACGCTAATAATTCATGCATTTGAGGGGAGCTAGTGTCTTCTACACTTGTTCTGGTTGGATATTGGGTTTCCTCCATGTGTTTCTCCATTTGATTCTTGCTGCAGATGTTATTAATTCAGGGATTCCTCTTTTTATTTCAAATCTGAGTTCCTCTATACATTTCTGCAGCTGTTTCTTTATTTCAGAAGCCATTGATTCTTTGCTTTCAGCTGTGTGATTCCCAATTTTTTTCTGTGTTAGTGTCCTCTGCACTTATTACAGGTGGGCTTGAGTTCTGAGTTTGCAGTTTGTTCCTTCTCATCATTTTGTGCAGCATTTTCTTCTGACCTTTGTTGTAGATCTTCGTTGTAGTTATAACCTTAGGTCGCACTGAAATTCAAGTGCAGATCTACAAAGTTTGGATTTATCCTGGTGTGCCTGGCTTGAGTCTCGCTGCTGTGCTCAGCTCCTTCCTGCTGCTGCCCTTGAGGGTGAACCTGTTGTGCTCCTTTTGCAGGAGTTTCTGCTCCTGGACTAGCTGGTTGGATCTAGAACTTTGTGTGATATAGTATCCCCAAACAGGTAGAAGTGCTGGTCATATATTTGTCATTCCAGTATTTATGTTATGTTTTATTATTAGTAATTATTTACTATCATGGAAACTTTTTATTAGTCAATATTTTGTATATAGTAACCTATTCAAATAGTGTGTTAGTACTCTAAGTTGATATATTTTTTTCCTAGTATTAAAAACGTTAAAAAGTAAATTTCCATCTTCCTTTGACTTTATAGTACTTCTTCCTTGTCTTTTACAAACACACCACACGAACAACCACTCCGCCCCACATATGTGAAAAAATATGTACATAACCTGATATAGGTTTGATACTATTTTGTGGAAATCTTCAATGACTTTTAAAATGGGTTTTCCAATATAATTACATTTTTCATAGCCCTGCATAGCTACTTTGAGAGCTCTTTATTCTTATTTTTCCATAATTTTATTGATAAACAAATAACAATGAGACAGTTTCAAGTAAAATTGGTAGGACAGTTTCAATAATTAACACATTGCATACATTCCACCCAGTGGTTAATTGCTGTACAAGATGCAGACATGATATCCTATCTGCAAATAACATTAGAACAAATCACTCTATTCTTTAAGAGAATGTAACTATGTATCTATCCTAACCACTTTGAATACACGGATGCAAAATGGACATTCATCTGTATATCTTTTTTTTTTGTTAAGTTCCATTATTTGAATATTATAGGTGTGTTAACTCAGCAAAATAATCTAAAAGAGTTCAGTAGTCCATAATAGTTTGGGGTCTTCCGCTTGACTGGCAATGTCAGAAATTGTTGAATGGAGTCTCCTACAGCTCAACATAACAACATTGCTTTACTTCTTATATTTCATTTTTCTATTTTTTTGCTGGATGGTTAAGACCAAGGTAAAGCAGGACCTATGCAAGAAGAGTTGTAGCTTTTGGGTCTGATAAGGTCAGCGAAATCCCCTCAGGATTTATCCTGCGATCCTGTCAGAATGTTTGTCAGCGTCAGCCATGTGGATGAGTCATGGCCATTGCTTGGTCAATGTGGATAGCTCTTTATTCTTTATTCAGGATGATACAGCAACTTCTTTTGCCTTCTGGATTGTGAGTTTTGTTATTTTCTATATGCTACATCTGGAGGTATTAGAATACTTTGAGTTTGTATAACTGGAAAATATTTTACTGTTAGTTTTCAAAGGTATCTTTGCTACACATAAAATTCAATGAAGACAAATCTTTTATTTTCAGTGCTTTGAATTAATTAGTCCATTTTCTTACTCACTTGCTCTATTTTTTCTAATGTGGAATAAGTTGCCATTTATTTTTTCTCTCTTTTTTTAAGAATCAATCATTTATTAAGAAAATCAGAATCAATTTATTTTTAAGAGTATAGATTTTAAGATTATATAATGTAAGAGTTTTTAAGATTATAATTATCATAGTTTTCTAAGATTATAGCTAATGTAGTAAAGGTCTATTGAGAGCAGCATTGAACATTGCTTCTTCTAATAGCTACCTATTTTTACCATGATCACCAGTATTATCTTTTGTTTTTTAACTATATCTTTTTTTCCATAATTTAAATTTTTCTCTTTCATAACTAATATACTTTTTCCCATGACTTCATTGAGAAATAAATAGCAATGAAACAGTTTCAAATCCAATTGGTAGGACAGTTCCAATAATTAACACACTGCATACTGCCATCCTAGTGGTTTTTTGTTGTACAAGATGATAGCTAAAATATTTTATGTATATGCTTTAATAAACTTTTTTCTTTAAAGTTAGTTTTAGACAATTTCATTTTTGTGTATCTTGGTATGATTTTATTCATATTTTTTGTGCAAAATTTTCATTTTTCTTATAAATGTTTTGCTATAATTTCAACTAAATTCATAAATTTTAAATCTTTAAATGTTTATTAACTATTGTGAGAATTCTAATTATTTGAATAAAACTTTCTTCATTTTGGCACAGAGTGAACTCATATGACTGATCTGTAAATTCTTTTTTTTTTCATTTTAAATTTAGAAAAAAATTTTGTTATATTCACTTAAGTTTGCAAATAATTTACAATGTGCAATTTATTATGAATCCTATGTATTCATTTCAGAAATATTTCTTTGTTTTCTTCCATAATTTTACTGAGAGACAAATAGCAATGAGACAGTTTTAAAACAAATTGGTAGAACAGTTTCAATAATTAACACATTGCATACTGTCTTCCTAGTAGTTATTTGCTGTACAAGATGCAGACATGATAACCTACTTACAAAGACTACTACAACAAATCCCTCTATTCATTACGAAAGTGTAACTACATATCTATCCTAACCATTTTGAATACACAGATACAAAATGGACATTCATTTATATACCCTTTTTTGTTTAGTTACATCATTTGAATATTATAGGTGTGTTAACTCAGCAAAAATATTCTAAAAGAGTCCAGTAATTCATAATAATATTGGGTCTTCTGCTTGACTGGCAGTGTCAGAAATTGTTGACCTCAGTCCCCTACAGCTCAACATAACAACATCGCTTTACTCTTTGTTCTTCATTTTTATACTTTTCTGTTGGGTGATTAAGACCAAGATAAAGCAAAACCTATGCAACAAAAGTTGAAGCTTTTGGATCTGATAAGGTCAGTGAAATCCCCTCAGGATTTATCCTGAGATCCTGTACCTCGGATTGTAGATCCTTTGTCATTGTCAGCCATGTGTATGAGTCACGGTCATTGCTTGGCCAATATGCTCCCCGTGAAAGCCTGAGAGAGTGTTTTCTCTCCATGTGACTCTCCTTAGGCACACTCTACATCATCGATCACTTTCCTGTTTGGCCTCATAATCTCCTGGACCAGAAAATTAGGGACACTACTGAGTTACACGAAGTTACAGTACAAGATCACATATGTCCTGAGTCTTAATTGACCTTGGAAGGCTACGGTCAGAAATATTTCTCTAAAATTCACTCTGACTACATCTCATACCTTTTCACATTTCAATATTTGCCTACAATTTTTAATATGGTATATAATTATTGATTTTCAATAAAGTTAATGAGAAAAATTAATACAGGGATTCTACTATTGTATATTTGCATAAAATTTGCATGCAGATATTCAACCTAAAGTTCATACATGAATATTTGTACCTACTAAAACGTAAAACAATGCATATTAATCAACTGATAAATAGATAAATAAAATCTGCTATATTGAGACAATGAAGTATTATCTAGGCATAAGGGCAATAGTGATATATGCATGGAAGAACGTTGAGAACACTGTGTTGAATAAGTTATTTTTAAAAAGTCAATTTATTTTCTCATTTTATTTATCTAAAGTATGCATAAATGGCAAATGTAGAGTCAGGAAAAATTCATTGGTTGTTAAGGAATGGGAAGATAGATTTTCTTTTGAAGTGAAGAAAATTCTATGGAAATAAGGTTGACTGTTGCACATCATGAAAGTACTGCAGTGAGTGTGTAGGAGAGCTCCCAGCTACCCTGTGTCAACAGGACCTACTGGTCCCAGTCCAGGCGCAGCATGGGTGAGACCAACTTTTACCCCCTAGGGACACCCCCAAACCCTCCGTAGCAACTCTCCCACCCCGCCGGCCCATAGGAATTTCTGCCACTTTCCAGGAACCCCTAGATCCAGTCCAATCCCTTCAGAGTGCAGGAGACAGAAACACCCAGCTAGTCCAGGAACAGAACATATTGCTAGAGAGGCACAACAGGTTCAACCCCAAAGGTAGTAGCAGGAAGGAGCTGACTTAGCAGACAGACCCAAGCTAGGCACAGCTGGATGAATCCAAACTATATACATCTGCATCTGAACTTCAGTAGGTGTTAAGGGTATAACTGCATCAAAGATCCACAACAAAAATCAGAAGACAATGCTAAACAAAATACCAATAAGAAGGAGCAAAATGAAATCTCAGAACCCAAGCCCACCCATAACAAGTGAAGAGGACACTAACACAGAGCAAATTGGGAATCACACACCTTAAATCAATGAATCAATGATTTCTGAAATAAAGAAAGAGTGTCAGAAAGGTATAGAGGAACACAGATTGGAAATGAAAAAAGAGATTCCCTGAATTAATACCATCTTCAGTAAAGAATCAAATGCAGAAACATATAGAAGAAACCCAATGCCCATTCAGAACAAGTGAAGAGGACACTAGCTCAGCTCAAATGTATGAATTAATCACATCGATAGTAAATAAGCAACAGCAGAAAGTCATAGAGGAACTCAAAGTGGAATTCTTTTCTACTAGCTCAGCTCAAATGTATGAATTAATAGCATTGATAGTAAATAAGCAACAACAGAAAGTTATAGAGAAACTCAGAGCAAAATTTTCTGAAATAAGAAAAGAATTTTTGGAATTCATAGCATCTGAAGAAAAGAATCAACTACAGAAACATAGGGAAGAAACCCAATATGAAAAAAAAACATTGTAGTAAAAGAATTAATAACTGCTCCTAAAGAAGACATTGATAAAAAAAAATAGAGGAGATTAGAAAAATGATGGATTCCTTGAATGAACAATATGGGAA
>NW_004524638.1:127025-154004 GCF_000260255.1 Octodon degus
GCAAAGACTGGTAGAAATCATAAAGATTAGAGCAGTAATTAATTCAATTGAGATGCAGACACAATTTAAAGAATTAAAAAACAAAAATTTGTTTCTTTGAAATATTAACTAAGGCCTGGGAGATGGCCCAGGGGAATAAGTGCTTCCCTAGGATGCGTAAGGGCCTGAGTGCAGTCCCGGGTTCAGAAAATAAAAAAAGAAAGAAAGAAAGAAAGAAAGAAAGAAAGAAAGAAAGAAAGAAAGAAAGAAAGAAAGATTAATAAAAATCGATAAGCTCCCAGCTAACCTCATCATAAAGAGGAAAGAAAAAAGATAAATACAAGCAATAAGGAATGAAAGGGTGTAATTAGAGCAGACCCAGTTGAAATTTAGAAGATTATCAATACCTATTTCAAGAATCTTTACTCTCACAGAATACAAGACACACAAGGAATGGATAGATTCCTAGAAAAGTACATATTACCACAACTGAATCGACAAGATATATTCACTCTCAATAGCCCAATAACAGGAATTAAATAAGAGATGTAATTAAAACCTAACGACAAAGAAAAGTCCAGGTCAGAATGCATTCACAGCTGAATTCTTCAAGAAATTTACAGAAGATGTAGTCCCTATACTCATCAAGCTTTTCCATGAAATTGAAAAGGAAGCAATTCTCCAAAAAACATTCCTAGAGACAAGTATTGCACTGACATTAAAAGCAAGGAAAGACACAACTAAGAAAGAGAAGTACAGGACAATCTCCATCATGAATATAGATTCCAAAATCTTCAATTAAATCCTAGCAAATAGAATACAGCAAATCACCAAGAAGATCATACACCGTGACCAGGTAGGATTCATCCTAGGGATGCAAGGATGGTTCATTGTTTGAAAATCAATAAATGTAATTCACTATATAAATAGAGCAAAACTAAAAACCACATTATCATCTTCCTTGACGCAAAAAAAGGCTTTGACAAAGTTCAACACTCATTCATGTTCAAAGTCCTACAGAAAACTGGAATAGATGGCCTCTACTTCAATCTGGTAAAAGCTGTTTATGAAAACCCAATGGCTAACATAATTCTAAACGGTGAAAAACTGAAATCTTTTACTCTTAGATCTGGTACAATACAAGGATGCTTTCTATCTCCACTCTTATAAAATATAGTTCTGGAATCATTAGCTACAGCCATTAGACTAGAGAAAGAAATGAAAAGAATAAGAATAAGTAAAGAAGAAGTTAAATTATCATTATTAGCAGATGACATGATACTTTACTTGGAAGACCCAAAAAACTCCACCAAGAAGCTACTAGAATTAATACAGAAATTCAGTAGCATAGCAGGTTATAAAGTCAATACCCAAAAGTCAATAGCATTCCTCTACACAGACAACAAACACACTGAGAGGGAAATTATAGAAACAATACCTGTTACAATAGCACCGAGGAAAATAAATACCTTGGAATTCATCTAACTACACAAGTCAAAGATCTTTTAAGGAAAATTTCAGTACTCTTAAAAAAGAGATTGTGGAGGATTTCAGAATATGAAAAGTGATTCCATGCTCCTGTATAGGTAGAACCAACATTGTGAAGATGGCCAACTCCCAAAATTTTTGTACAGATTTAATGCAATACCTGTGAAACTACCACCAACATACCTCTCAGAGCTTGTGAAATCATTCCTAATATTTTTTTGTAACAATAAAAGACCTAGAATAGCAAAAGCAATTCTGGTCAATAAAGACAAGGAAGGAGGAATTACAGTTCCTGACTTGAATTTATACTACAAGCCTGTTGTGAAAAAAATGAGCATGGTACTGTCAACAAAATAGACCTGAGGATCAATGGAATAGATTAGCAGATGATGAAAGGCATTCAAACACACTCAGCCACCTTATTTTTGATAAAAGGGCCAAACATACTCCCTGGAAAAAAGATAGCCTCTTTAAGAAATGGTGCTGAAAAAACTGGCTCTCTACATGCCAAAAACTAATCCTTGACCAAAGTCTATCACCATGCACTAAGCTAAAATCAAAATGGATTAATGATCTAAACATTAAAACAGAGACACTAAATCTCCTGGAAGAGAAAGTAGGAGGAACTGTTGAAGACAGGGGTAGGCAAAGAGTTCATGAACAAAAATCAAATCGCAGGGGAAACACTTGAAAGAATTAACAACTGGGGCATGCTCTTACTGAGAAGTTTTTGCACATCAAAAGAAATTGCCAACACAATGAAAAAACAAAACAGAAATTTGGTAAAATCATGACAAATAAGTACTCAGACAAAGGTCTGCTCTCTAGAATTTGTAAACAACTAAAAAACACTAGGGCTTCAAAATTTAAACACCCAGTCCAGAAATGGGCATCTGAGATGAACATACACATCTCAGAGGAAGAAATTAAAGAAGTGAATAAATATAGGAAAAAATGCTCCACATCACTAACCATCCGTGATTTGCAAATTAAAACAACATTGAGATATCATCTCACCCTAGAAAAAACGTCTATCTTAAAGAAAACAAAGAACAAAAGTTGGAGAGGCTGTGGGGAAAAAGGAACCCTCCTCCACTGCTGACTGGTGCAAACATTATGGAAATCAGTGTGGAGACTCCTTAGATAAGTTGGACTGGATATCCTATTTAAACTAGTATTCTTCTATGGGGAGTTTTCCCGGAGGATCTGAAAACATCATATCATGAGGACATAGGTGTGCCTATGTTTGTAGCATCACAATTTGTGATAACCAAATCTTGGAAATAACCAAGATGCCCATTCACCTGAGGAATGGTTGAAAAATATGTGGTATTTTTACACAATGGAGTATTACCCAGCTATAAAGAATGATAAACTGCAAGCTTTTATATTGAAGTGGATCTCACTTGAAGATATACTCATAAATGAAACAAACCAGAGACACATGTGCAAATATCATATAGTTTCCTTAGTATAATCACTCAAAAGAAGAACTACAAATTGAAAGGTATAATAGAAGAAAAAGGAAAGCAGGAACTGGAGGACTAACTAATGAAGAGAGGGAAAGGTGAAGAGCTAGGAAACATGACAGTGACAAGCCACACAGTTATATGTAGAAGATGGGCAAAGCAATCATCCTGAGAATCTCCAGAAGATTTTTGAATCTAGCTGTCAATTGGAAAGATTCTCACCCTGACTAACTATATACTGATACCTGTGAACTAAGCAACTGCAGTGAAGACGGTAATCTGTAATAGTAGTTTCATGCTTGGAGTGCTTGTCATTCTGGTCTTCTGAATATGGGCTGCTTGTCATGACATGCCAGTTGCTACTGTGCTGTCTCTCAGGTAGATTATTTTTCTAAAAGATGGGGGTGGTGAATGAAGGTAAGAGACAAGAAAAGGGCGGCGGAGCAGCGGAGGAAGATGGTGGCCGCTGTGTCCCAGCGGGTGTGGACCGTGGAGCAGCTGCGCAGCGAGCAGCTGCCCAAGAAGGACCTAATCAAGTTTCTGCAGGACCATGGTTCAGATTCATTTCTTGCAGAGCATAAATTATTAGGAAACTTTAAAAATGTAACTAAGACAGCTAATAAGGATCATTTGGTTACAGCTTACAATCATCTTTTTGAAACTAAGCGTTTCAAAGGTACTGAAAGCATAAGTAAAGTGACTGATCAAGTGAAAAATGTGAAGCTCAATGAAGAAAAGCCCAAGGAAACCAAGTCTGAAGAGATTCAAGATGAAGATCCACCAAAATACACAAAATCTATTCTGAAAAAGGAGATAAAACTAACTTTCCCAAAAAGGGAGACGTGCACTGCTGGTACACAGGGACGCAGCAGGATAGGAGCTTTTGATACTAATATTCAAACAAGTTCAAAGAAGAAGAAAAATGCCAAGCCTTTAAGTTTTAAGGTTGGAGTTGGCAAAGTTATCAGAGGATAGGATGAAGCACTCTTGATTATGAGTAAAGGTGAAAAAGCTTGACTGGAGATTGAACCAGAATGGGCTTATGGAAAGAAAGGACAGCCTGATGCCAAAATTCCTCCAAATGCAAAACTCATTTTTGAAGTAGAATTAGTGGATATTGATTGAAACAGCAGGACTTAAGATCAGAAGACATCAGCATGATTAAAACTTGGACTTGAAACTTAAGTAACTAGAACTTATTATTGTAAAGAATCAACTGGAAATTTCAAAGAGTTAAGTAAAACTTACTTGATCATATTTTTTGTTAAAGCAGCCACTTAAAGAACTGAGCTAAGGGGCAGTCCCCCCGATCACATTTTTTGAGAAATGTAATCCCTTATAAGTCTCTGAGTCTAAAGTATTTTACTATAGCTGTGCGAAATACTGATTAAGGAAAACTGTATTTCCTTTTACCTCATGTTGTGAAACTGAAAAGTTCAATTAAAATATATCCACTGTCTTGAAAAAAAAAAAGAGACAAGAGAAGGAATGTTGTGGGATTGTCCTGCTTCAAGGTTGTATATGGTTAGATTTTTGGACTAATGTGCAAACATAAGAAGTGTATAAATCTTTATGCCTACTTTTTAAAATATATTCTAATTTTTAAATGTTTTTTCATCATATTCTGTAAAGACTTAAATTCAACATATCAATACTTGATGAAAAATATCTATTCCATGTTATGCTTAAAATGTTTGATATTCAGACAGCTGGTGAGGTTAAGCTTAACAGCCTAGGTTGTATGGAAAAAACAATAAACTTGTCTTCTGGAGGTTTAGCAACCTAAGTTTGCAGACCAAAATTAGAGAAAAAGGAGGGCCATAAGGAAAGCCAACATTTTGGCCCTAGCTTTCCAAGGTCTATTGAGACTCAGGACATATGAGAACTTGTACTGCAACATCTTGTAAGTCGGTTGTGTTCCAAAGTTTCTGATCATGGAGATTATGGGGCCAAAGAGGAAAGTGATCGATGATATAGGGTGTGCATAAGGAGAGTCTCATGGAGAGAAGACATTCTCTCAGGCTTTCGCAGAGAGCACATTGGCCAAGCAATGGCCGTGACTCATCCACATGGCTGCACTGACAAAGGTTCTACAATCTGAGGTACAGGATCTCAAGGTAAATCCTGAGGTTATTTCACTGACCTTATCAGACCCAAATTCTACAACTCTTGTTGCATAGGTCCTGCTTTACCTTGGTCTTAACCATACAGAAGAAAGGTATAAAAACGAAGTATAAGAAGTAAAGCCATGGTGTTACATTGAGCTGTAGGGGACTCAGGTCAATAATTTCTGACATTGGCAGTGAAGCAGTAGACCCAATACTATTATGGACTCCTGGACTCTTTTAGAATATTTTGCTGAGTTAACCCACCTTTAGTGTTCAAATAACAGAATTTAACAAAAACAGGGGATATAAATGAATGTCCATTTTGTATCTGTGCATTCAAAATGGTTGGGATAGATGTATAGTCACATTCCCTTAATGAATAGAGGGATTTGTTCTAATAGTATTTGTAAATAGGATATCATATCCGCATCTTGTACAGCAATTAAGCACTAAGAAGAATGTATGCAATGGGTTAATTGTTGAAACTGTCCAACTAATTTGGTTTGAAACTGTCTCATTGCTATTTTCTTCTCAAAAAATTGTGGGAAATGTAAAAGAATGTACTAAGACTTGTGCAATTCTTATGCCTTAAAAGGATCAAAGTGTTACAGTTTCAGTTACTTGTGTTTTACTACAAAATGATATTGAAAAAGAAACTATGTATATTATAGGACATAATCAGTATAATATTTATGTCTTATAATATTTGGAAAGTCTTTTGTACATGCAGAATCCTGATAATATAAATGAAGTCATACAGATCCTTTAAAATTAAAAGTTTATTGCAATGAATATTAACATGCTGTGACATATTTTTTGAACCAATGTGAATATTTTAAAAATATGAGTATATTCTACAAATCAGTGAAAAAATATTCTTAAAATCCAAATATTAAAGAAATAGTCACATAAATATTAAAGAAAAAGTCACAAAATATAAATGATCAATATACAAATATATGCATCATTTTATGATTATTTTAAAACATAAATTGAAGCAGAGCTTTTCTGTATCAGACTAACGAATATTTAAAACATTGAAAACAGATGAGGTAGGTAAACATGTATGGAACGGCACTTTTATATCTTATTTTACAGAGAGCTTAAGTTTTGTAACTATAGACATTTTTAATTTTTATATTAGAAACAACAAAAGACAAGTTGATAATGAAATAATAAAACAGAAAATTGTAGAGTAAAAGAAAACTAATGAACAATATTTATTTTATAACCTCAAACTTTAGTACTATACTGGCATCTTTTTTTTTTTTTTTTTTTTGTATTCAGGACAGAGTTTATAGTCTACAGGGTCTCACTTTACAGAGCAGACTTTTTGATCTTCCCATTTTCAGTCTCACAAGTGCTGGGATTACAGGCACACACCTCCACGCTCAGTCTCAGTCAGTGTCTCAGCGTACCCTAGAGGCAGGGCCAGCACTACTTTACAGGAATTTTATGGACTCTCCAATTTATCTTCTATCTTATGGCTGGTTTCATTGTGCTCAATAGATTCTGACATAAACAGATATTATCATGTGATTACAGAAACTAATTTATTACTTGATTATTTTCTGTCATCTATTGATCAAAGTATATTGTTCATCAAATGTTTGCATAATGTCTATATCTTATTTTACTGTTCCTTTCTTGTTTTATTGCACTAAAATTTAAGAACATACATAGTATTATTTTGATCCATTTGTCTTAATTTGAGCATTCTTTATGGATCATTATGTAGTCTATTTGTATAAAGTTGCTTGAGTTGCTGAAAATAATTTGCATTTAGTTTTTGTTGACTGGAATATTGTTTGATTTTTTTCTCTCTGTTTTTGTCTATTTGGTGCATCTATTTGTGATAGTGAGGTACTGAATTTGCCTTATAAAATTATGTTGATGTTTATATGATCTTTTCTGTCCAGTACTATTTATTTTATATAGTTGGGTGAGATGGTATTCGGTATATATGCATTCATAATTGTTATCCCTTATTATCGAATTGTTCCTTTAAACCATATACAGGTACATTTTTGGCCTCTTTGATCAGTTTCTCTTTATGATTGCTTTGCCTGAAAATAAAATAACTATTCCTGTTTTTGTTTGGGCTCCTGTTGTGTTTTATCCTTCCAATTTTTACTTATGGTTTTCTTTTTGGATTGAATGTTTTTACTGTATAAAGCATACCATTGGGCATTGTTTGACATAATATACTCATCTGTCAATTGAGTGAGAGCTTGAGACCATTCCCTTTGACAGTTGTTACTCAAAGTTATAGACTTAGTCCTCTTATCATATTGTTTGCCTGTAGGTGATTACTTTTTTGGAGGGAGGGATTCACCTTAACAGATCACCTACCTCATGTATTTACATAATTAAACATTTTGAGATTTTTTGCATGCGTAGTCTCTCAATAATATCCTTGAGAATTATTTTGTAGTGTTGACTTGGTGGTCTTGAATTTCATAAGGCACTCTTTGTTATGTAAATAACATTTCTCCATCAATTCTGAAAGATACTTTTGCATGATATACCAGTCTGGGTTGGAAATTGTTTTCTTTTAGGGTTAAAAGCACTTAAAATTTTCCTAATCTTTAAAATTTGTACTGAGAAATATACTATACTTAAATTAGACTTGTTTTGTAAGGAATTTGCTGTTTTTCTTTAACAGCCTTTAAGATTCTGCCCTACTATTGGACTTGTGAACTTTTGACTATGCTGTGCCATGGAGAAGTCTTTTTCTAATTCTGGCTATTTGAGGATCTAGATATCTTGCTTATCTGAATTGTAAAACCTTTCCCTGTATTTGGAAAGTTTCCTTCTGTTATATGTATAAACAGATTTTTAAATCCTGTGCAGTTTTCTGAGTTTTTCACCAAATTCAATTCATCTTGAATTAGTCTTTGTGTCATGTAGGAGCTACTGGGTCCATTTTTTATGATATTTTGTTTCAAAAATATCTCCAATTATGCTGTCTTCTGAACCAGTTATATCTTTGAGTTCTCACACCATCCTAACATTGGTCACATCAGCTGCCCATACATACAATGGATTTTTTGTAGCCTTCATTTCTGTTTGATACCTTTTAATGGATTCTAATGCTTTACCAGATTGGTCATTCTTATTTTGTTCAGTTTATCATTAATGCCTTCAGTAAGTTTGCTAATCCTTTTGTTACTAAGTCCATTATCAGTTTATTTGTATCATCTTTGGTCAAGGATATAGCTCAGTGGAATAGCACCTGCTTGGCAAATGCAATGAGTTTGATTCCTGGCAGCAGGAAAAAAAAAAGATTAAAATAGTTACATTATCTTCAAGTTCACTGAGAACATTATTGATCTGATATTTTGTCTCTTCTTTCATAACTTCATATCATTCAGCTCTTCTGCTTTTGAATTCATTTTAATTAAAGACAATTTTACAAACATGACCCATGTTTGTAGTATATCATGATTACGTTTACCGTAAGAAGTTGGTACCATGGCGCTGTCAGCTACTTTAAACACACCAAAGACAGCCCAACCTTCATTCTCTCAGCCTCCCTGCACCTCTTGACCTTTCATTTTTTAAAATACATGCTTGTAGAACATGGTGATTACATGCCTGAAAGAGACTAGGTGCATGCATGCAGTCCTTCAAAATTCCCACTTTTGGTTTTAAAATTAGTTTCCTTGCCCACAGTGCTCCATGAATTAGCTTTGGGGAGTTAAGAGTTTAGGGATGAATATTTTGCCTTGTCCTCTTCTTTTCTCTTGTGCATGCACCTGTGTGTGTGTATATTTATATGTGTGTGTGTGTGTCTTAAGATTTATAGAGGAATTATAATCCAAAGTCTTTCCTGCTAATATGGATTGATATCTCTTTAGTTAGTGTCTACCATTAGTTATGACTACCTTTCTTCATGCTAAGTATGGCTAACTATAGGCCTTTGCCTTTGTCCTAAGACTCAATCACATCTGTTAATTTGGGGAGCATAAGTGTAGCATAATTCACTAATCATCCAGTCTACCAGATATGAGCTCTAGTATCAGTGATATGATAAAGTCAAACCAGATATTGGCATATAGTAAAAAAACAAGTAATACCAATAACTGTGCCACTCTAATGACAGGAACAGAATCAGCAACAAAGTAGGGTCAAAGAGAAGCTGGATATTAACCTACCATAAGAACCAAGAAAAGCTACCAGTATATACTCTTACCATAGAAAAGCAATCTACCATTACACTGTAAACATAAAAACAATCAAATGTTGACATATGGTAAATATCTACTAAATGTAACAATTGCAGCATTCTTAATAACACAAAGGAATTCAATGATAATAGGGTTAAATTCTAAAGCTTAATAGTTATACTAATAAAGAAGAAGGGATGGGTAACAGGAGATTAAGGGAAATAAAATTTAAAAACAAAAGGAAAATGAAAGGAGAGAAAAGTAAGTTAACATGATCCTATATTTACCTCTATAACTTTTTTTATTGTTTTGTTTTGTTTTGTCTTAGGGAAGGGTCTGCAGGGTGTTCAGGGTCTCACTACTAGATCAGACTCTCAATGATTCTCCTGTTTACATCTTGCCAAGTGCTGGGATTAGAGGTGCGCCACCACACCTAGTCTGAATTGCCCTCTCAGCATGCTCCTCTGGCAGGGCCGGCTCTACAGGCCCAGGGATTGAACCCCTGGCCCTGCACCTGCTTGCAGGCACTTTAATCCACTGAGCTATTTGCTGGCCCTTATCTTTATAACTTTGAATATAGTTTACTTTTTATACCAACTAGATATTGTCATTCCCAAGTTCTGCTCTTAAAAAGTTTCAATTTCAGAGAATAATAGCCTTTCTTAATCTCAAGAGGAGTTTGCTTTTTCTCTCATCCTCTTTTGCCTTTCAGTGGATTTCTTGCCATGGTTCATATTCCTTCCAAGAGCTGCAAACTGTTTTCACACAAGCTAATAGGGAGATCATCACTGGTTGATTATGAACTGTCACCTTATTTGCACTGGCCCTCTAGGGCTGAGATTTGCATATTTGATTTTCTAGTTTGTAAAGTGCTCTGCCAGGATAGCAACAAAATATGTGTCAGGGAAGCAAGCATTTGATTTCCGGATCTAGAATTGAAATGCAAGAAAAAACATTTGCAGGCACATGTATTTTCTGCATTTCCTCACTCCTAGTGACCTGGTTCCCTGATTGCTTTTCTTTACTTCTTGCTCAATCTGTGACCTTCTCCTTTGCATCAGGGTCTAAAGCTCTGTCTTCTCTTTCATTCAAATGGTTTTGCCAGCTTGTGATAGAGGTTTTAATTTCCTATATATCTCTTTGAGTGTGCTTCATACCTTCTATATTTGTCCTATATTGCTCATTCAAAGATTCCATCATTTTTCTATTCCTCTTCAATTTTTTGTATCAGTGTCTTCTTTAGAAGCACTTAGTAATTCTTTTAGTATAGTTATCATTTCTTTTTTTTTTTTTTTTACTTTTGGGATTATTTCTGACCTGATATCCTCTATGACTTTCTGCTGTTGTCTGTTTACTTAAGATTCTATTACTTCAGTGATTTCAGGAGTCTTGCTTCTCAGTTTTTCACTGCTAGTGTCTCCTGTATTTGTTCTAGTTGCCTCTGAGCCTGAGACTGCATTTTCTTCCTTCTTTTTTCATTTTATATAATGCCATCCTCTGACCTTTGGTATAGAGCCTTGGTGTAGTAGTTGTCTTAGCATCTACTGATACTATTACCCAAGGGAGATAATGCAGTTAAGGCAGTTGTGGTTCTGTATTTATAGGTCTATTATTAGGAACACTAATAATGGGTAGTGAGATTTAGTGCTTGACAAGCTTTTCTAATTAATGGGTTTGCATTTTAGACCCCAACCCCAGCATCATGATTGTATAGTGAAGCAGACATAAAATGGGAATTTGTAATTAAATTAGTTCCCCTGAGATCTGTCTGATCACCTCCCCTTGATGTACCTAGAGACTTCCAGGTAGATTTTCATTCCGTTTGCCTGTTGTCTCCTCTCTCAATTAAGAGCAAGAGTGAGAGCGAGAGTGAGAGTGAGCGAGCGAACAAGCGTAACGAGAGAGAGAGAGAGAGAGAGAGAGAGAGAGAGAGAGAGAGAGAGAGAGAGAGGATGTTCTCATAGATCTGGTTCTAGCAGCGTGTCTCATCTTCCCTGGTCTGGATCTACCAAGTTCGAACTTGTCCAGTTGGGCTTATCTTGGGTCTGGCTGCTGTGCTTGGCTTTATCCTCCTGCAGCCCAGGGAAGTGAACCTGTTGTGCCACACTGGCAAGCTGTTCTGCTCCTGGATTAGCTTCCTGGATCTTGGTCCTAGTCACTCTGCCAGGAGTTCCAATGCAGGGTTCCACACCAGGTGTGACTGCTGGCTGGAGGCTGGAAGTTCTGGTTGGGTGAGGGGCCTCACTACTGGCTGGACTTGGTGGTCCAGGGTTGCGAGTCAGTAAGCGAGAATTTCTGGCAGGGCACAGTGGCTGGCCACTGACTGGAGTCAGTGAACAAGGGTCCTTAAATTACTTTATTGGACAAAATAAAACAAAATTTCAAAAGAAACTAATTGAAGACTAACAGTAGTTGTTAATACACTGTGATTATTATTTTTTTAATTAGTTACTCGGGATAGAAGATATAGGCATTTAATTGTTCAAATGATATTAGCACACCTTTCTTTTCAATGACCTAAGAGAAATTAGTAATATAACTATTTTAACTATATAATGCTTTTCTCTCCCTTCTTTTCTCCATTCCCACATCTTAGTTTCTCTGTGTGTTTGAACCAATTCTTCCCATTTAATAATATCCATTGTATGTTTTGCATCTTATTACTCTTCCAGATTCCCACACTAAGGAGACAATTTGTTGTATGTTTCTGCTTTGTTTCACTTATGAGGCTAGTCTGAAGTTACATCCATTTACTTGTAGAAGTCCCAAATTTAGGGCCAGGGAGATATCTCAGTAGCATAAGCACCTTCCTGTCAAGTGCAAGATCCTGAGTTCCATTCCCAGTACCAAAACCAAAAAGTCTCCATTTTTATTCTTCTTTATGACTGAGCAGTACCCAAAAGTATAAAAACACTACATTTTTTTTAACTATACCTTATTTGATGGTTATTTGGGCTGTTTTTAAGATCTAGGTATCACAAATTGTGCTTCTATAAAGATGGGTGCACATGTGTCACTGTGGTATGATCAAAAGGGACTTCTAATCTTATCTCCATACTAATTTCCACAGTGATGGACTATTTTCCATTCCTATCAACAGTGGAGAAGGGTACCTTTTATCCAACAGCCCCTCTAGTATTTGTTATTGGTTGATTTATTCATAATAACCATTATTTATAGCACAAGATATAAACTTAGTGTTACTATAGTTTGCATCTGTTTTAGGACCAGTGATGTTTAAACTTTTTTTTTGTAAATATATATTTGCTGTTTGTATTGCTTCATCTTAGAGATTTATACTAATCTCTGATGCCCGTTTTTGGACTAGTCTTTGAATTTGAGAATTCTGGTTTTTTTTTTTTTTTTTTTTTTTTTTTGAGTTCTTTATATGCTCTTGATAGTAGTTCTTTGTCTGAGAAAAAGCTGGCAAACTTTTTCTCCCACATTGTGGGTTATCTCTGTTGGTGGCTTCTCTTGCTGTGCAAAAGCATTTTAATAAGATCTCCATTGTTAATTATTTGTGATACTTCCTGTGGGGTCAGGATTTTATGCATATTTTTTCCTACACCAATGTCTTCAAGATATTTAATATTTCTGTTTTAATACTTGGAGCCTTGAACCAATCAGAATTTAGTTTAGTGCATAGTGAAAGATATAGGTCCAGTTTTAATTTTTGGCATATGCTGACTCAGTTTTTCCAGAAACATATTTTGAAGTGGCTGCCTTCCAATGAATGTTTGGCTCCATTGTCAAAGCTGATGTGGTTGAGTATGTCTGGGGCTGTTTTTACATTTTATATTCTGTTCTATAGATTTTTACCTCTGTTTTTGTAAGTACAATGTTGTTTTTATCATAGCAGTTTTATAAAATAGTTTCTAGTCAGGGGTTATGATGCCCCCTGCCTTGTCTTTGTTGCCTAGAATTGTCTTTGCTAGTCTAGGTCTCTTCTGATTGCAAATGAATTTTAGGATTGTTTTCTCTAATTCTGTGAGATATGCTGTTGGAATCTTAATCATTAAATCTGTATAACAATTTCAGAGTGTGGCCATTTCCACTCTATTGATTTTTCCTACCCAAGAGCAAGGGACATGTTTCTATTTTCTGATACCCATTTCAAACTCTTCTTTTAGAGTACTGTAGTTTTCAGCATAGAGCTCTTTTACATTCTTCTTTAGATTAATTCCTAGGTATTTCTTTTCTTTTTCTTTCTTTTTTTTTTTTTGATGCATTGCAAAAAGAACTGTTTCTCTAGCTTCTCTTTCAGTTACTTTGTTATTTGTGTCCATGAAAGCTATGGGTTTTTGAGTGTTGACTTTGCATCCCACTATGATAATGAATTTGCTTGTTAAATCTATCATTATTTTGTTGGCATTTTTAGGGATCTTCTATGTAAAGTATCATGTCATCTGCAAATAACGGTAATTTCAATTCTACCTTCCCTATCATTCATTTGATTTCTTTCTCTTGTCTGATTTCTCTGGCTAAAATTTCCAGGTCTGTGTTACATAAGAATGGAGACATTAGTGCATCCTTGACTTGTTCCTAATTTTTGAGTGAAAGTTCTGAGTTTTTTTTTTTAAATATATTTAGTACAGGGTCTACAGGGTCTCACAACACAGGTCAATGATCCTCCTGTTTTCAACCTCCCAAACACTGGGATTACAGGCATACACCACCCCCAGTCTCAACTGCTTTCTCAGCACACCAGGGGGCAAGGTCAGCACATCATGCCAAGGATCAAAAGCTGGTCTCTGCATCTGCTTAAGTAAGAGGGTGCTTTAAACCTCTGAGCTATCTGGCCAGTTGAAAGCTCAAATTTTGTCCATTTAGTACAATGTTGGTTGTTGGTTTGTCATAGCTGGCTTTTATCAAATTGAAATAAAGACTAACTATTCCAGATTTCTATAGGGTTGTTATGAAGAATGGGTAATGGACTTTGTCAAAACCTTTTTTTTTTTCATCTACTGAGATGATCATGTGATTTTTGTCTTTGTTTTGCTAACATGGTGTATTACATTTATTGATTTAGATATGTTCAACTATCTTTGCATCCCTGGAATGAAAGGCACTTTGTCACATTGTATAATCTTTTGATAATATGCTGTGTTGTTTGCCAATAACTTAATGAGGATTTTTGCATCTATGTTCGTTAGGGAAATTGGAATGGAAGTTCTCTTTTTAATGGGTCCTTCTCCAGTTTTGGTAATGGGGTAATGCTTGCTTCAAGGAATTAATTAGGGAGTATTGCTTCCCTTTCTATTTCATTAAAGAGTTTGTGAATTATTTGTGCTGTGCCTTCTCTAAATTTCTGTACATATCAACAATGAATTCATTAAATCCTGAGCTTTTCCTTATTGGTACACTTTTAATCAGATCTTTGATATCATCAATTTAGGATATTTATATCACCTTGAGTTAGTTTTGGTAATTGATATGTATCTGTCCATTTTTTCCATTTTATTAGATTATGTACTTTTGGGCTAGGAATATTGCTCAGCATCACAGCACCTGCATGGCAAGCATGAGGTCATGTGTTTGATTCCCAGTACCAAAATTAAATTAAAAAGAAACAAAAGAACACAAATTTGCAAAGTAGGTGTATATGATACTCTAGAATTCTGCACAACCCCGTGTGATTTCATAGTTTTTATTCCTAATTGCATGGATTTGAATCTTTTCTTTCTTTTTTGATAAGTTTTAAGTGTATTTTAAAAAAAATCTTTTATGTATTTTGTACACGGTCTTGCTACACAGCTCAGATGCATAGTGATCCTCCTGTTTTTGGTCTCCCCTGCAATAGGATTGCAGGCATGAGCCACTGTTTTTTCATAAGTTTGGATACGGGTTTGTTGATCTTATTTAATCTTTCAAAGAAGGAACCCTTTAATTCCTTGATTCTTTGCATTATTTACTTAGTCTAAAATGCATTAATTCTGATCTGATCATTACAATTTATTCTTACACTAGCTTTCAGCTTAGCCTATTATTCTTTTTCTAGAAGTTTGAGGTTCCACATTAAGTCTTTTTATTTGTACTTGCTGTGTTTTCATGCTATGTATATTCACTGCAAAAAATTGTGCTATTAAGACATTTTGAATTGTGGTGCATAAATTATGCTATGTTGTATTGTCATTATAATTTAATTATAGAAGCTGTATAATTTCTTATCTAATTTCATCTATGATCCTTTGGTTATTTGCAAGGGTGATATTTAATTTCCATACGTTCGTAAGGTTTCTGTGCCTTCTTTTGCAGTTGACTTCCATTTTCAATGCACTATTGTCTGATCATGTGCATGGGGTAATATCAATTCCTTTGTATTTACTTAAGCATATTCAATGAGATGGTAAGTGGTCAATGTGGGAGAACATTTTATGTACAGCTGAAAGGAAAGTTTATTGTGATGTGGGGTGGAAGAATTCATAGAAATTGGCCATGTCTATCTGTTCAGAAGTTTATTTCACTTCCAATATTTCATTGTTGATTTATTGTTTAGTTGATCTGTCTTTATGTGATAGTGGAGTATTGAGATGCACCAGTACAACTTTATTACAGTTTATTCTATTTTTTAATGTTTGTTAATATGTGTTTTATCAAGTTAGGTATAATGGCATTTGTCGCATGTATATTTATGATTATTATCTCTTCCTCTTGGATTGGTCCCTTTCGAGGATGCAGTGACCATCTTTATCTTTTTTTTAAATGAGTCTGGGCTTAAAATTTACTTTGCTTGCAAATAGAATAGTTGCAGCTTATTTTTCTTCTGAGTTCCTGTCACGTGGAGTATTGCTTTATATCCTTTGAATTTTAGTCCACAAATTTCTTTTGAATTAAATGTGTGCATTGTATGCAACATTTTTTTTTGATATTGTTGTTTGATCCATTCTTTCAGTATGTGTCGCTTGACTGGTGAATTGAGACTATTGCCATTGATGGCTATAACTGTTACATATTGGCTTATCCTTGTCATGCTATTTTCCTGTTGTTTGCTCTACCTCCAATGTTTGTTTGCCATGCCTTGCCTTGTGGATTCCTTCTGTTGGAGTTTATGGAGTTTATGGAGTTTATTCTTGTACTTTTGTAGAATGTCCTTCAAAATATTTTGGAATGCTGCTTTGGTGGTCAGAAATTTCATTGGATGTTTTTTTTGTCATGGAAGTATCATACTTCTCCATCAGTTTTGAAATACAGTTTTTGCTGTGTATGTATGTCTGGATTGAAGGTTGTTTTCTTTTAGAACTTGAAATACTTTAGTCCAAAATCTACCTTATTTGAGGGTTTGCTCTGAAAAGTCATCTGTGATTCAGATGGACTTTACTTTATAGATGATATTTTCCCCTAATAGTTTATAAGATTCTATTCCTGTATTGAATTTCTGGAATCTTGACTGTGTTATATCTGGCTGTTGATTTTTGATCATGGCTAATTGAAGTATTACATGCCCTATTTATTTGTATGTCAAACTGCTTTTTTCCTTCCAGGAAAGCTGTCAGCCATAATGGCTGTGAGCAGTTTTTTTTTTTTTTTCATTAAACATTATTATGCTATCTTCTGCCTTTTCATTGAATCCAGTCAAACTTACGTTATTTGTATTTGCCTCCTATGGAAGCTGCTTGTTTGATTTCTCATAGTACCTTGCTAGTTTTAAGAACTCTTTCTTTTCATGGTCTCTAACTGTAAGCCTGTTTTTTTTCTTTTTAATCAGAGTTCCTATCCTCACATTGGCTTAATCTGTTGCAGATATTTTCAATAGAATTTTTATTCTCCTCATTTTCTGCTTGAATTTTCTCTATGGATTTTATTCCTTTCTTGTTGTGAGCATTCATTGCCTCCATAATTTTCTTAAGATCCTCTAATTTTTGTCCATATGCAGTCTAGTCACTAAGCATAGATTTCATTGTGGATACCAGCTCTGCATCTACAAAATTATTGTGTCTGAAAAATTATTTTCAGACATAATAATAACAACAACAATAAAAAAAGAATGACAGGAAAAAAACCCTCCAGGTTTCTCTCTGCTGTGTTTCATAGACAATATAGGGAAGCAGAGTCCCAGTACAGGTTGATTTATCCCAGCAAGCCAGCAGTAGTTTTTTGGTGGAGAACTGGATAATCTCAGTAAGCCTGTACATTCTGGCAGAGACAGAATCATTTGGTTTTCAGACATCAGTTTACCTTTCTTGGACCTGAGCCCAGCAGCAACATGAGATGGAGCCAGCAATACTCTGAGTTCAAAGATCCACCAGCTCCTCTTCAAGATGGCTCTCAGCCAATTGCTCTCTCTGTCTCTCTCTCTGTTTCTCTCTCTCTCTCTCTCTCTCTCTCTCTCTCTCTCTCTCTCTCTGTCATTCTGAAACCTCAGCACTCACTGCCAGCTACTTATGTTCTTCAAGGACACTGTTGCTATCCACTAATTCATCTTTCTGTGGGGTCCTCAGTGGTTTCCAGAAGTCACTGTGTGTCTACAGGTTGGAATTGTTCCTCTAGTGCAGTGAGTCCTGCCTCAGCAATAAGGCCCTGTTACCTACCTTATTCTTCATTGAAGTTTCTTCTCTCTCCATGGGCTTCAATTTTTGCTTCAGATCCTTCATCGGTCCAGAGGAAAAATTTCCCTCCTTTTTGTCTTCCACACATTATATACCAGCATGTGGATGGCAGCACGCTAAGCAGATTTTTCTGTTTCCTACCACTCTGCCATCTTGGTACTTGATTCCTATATATGTGTTCTTTATTGATGCAACTTTATATTCCTATAAACTAATTTTACTTTTTGTGATGCAGCCATGACATATTTCATTATCTTTATACAATGGACAAAATAGAAAAATTGAAGTGGGAAGAGTCTGGACTGTGAACTTTTTAAGTTTGTCTTCTCCTATAATGAAAACAGTAATGTCCATGTTACAGTATTTATGTAAAGGTTAGGTGGTGTAGCTTAGGGCCCTACACTCTGCAAGCACTTAGTAATTTGTTACTTTCTGCTGCTTTTCAATGTAACTCTTCAAATATCTAAGTAAATCAATTTCCCTGAAAGATCTTCTTCTCTTTGTGTTTAATATACCAGGTGGCTTCAGAAATTCTTCTGATGAGAATTTTAACTGTCTTTTATACCTTTTCTCTGGCTAAAATCCCTCAGTGTTTTCAGTATCTGGAACCCAGAATTGAATTGCATATTTGAGAATTTAATGGATTATTACAGACAAAATCAGAATTAGTCCATTTTCCATGATTAAGTATTTTTGTAAAGATTTATAGAATATGTTTGCTGATAAAGTAGTTCACTTTAATTTGTCTTATACAGATAAAGCTGTCAGAAAATTTTAACTTTATTTCATGAAATGGCTTGGCTCTGGCCCATAGGTCCTCAGTGGTGTAAAGAGTGTCTAATTATTTATGTGGATAGAAGAAAGACTGTTCCTTGAGTTAAACTGAGTTAATTGCTCCTCAGTTTCGACTTCAGCTTTTGAATGGACTGGTCAACACAAATGAACTTTGGAAACCACTGTCATATGCCATATACCATTAAAGTACACTGCAGTAAAAAGTGTTCAGGGTTTTATAACCCAAAATTAGGAAATATATTTCTTTCTTGAAAGCCCATGGATAGTATTGGCAAAGCTTGTCCGGAAGGTAAATGTAGTAGTTGATTGTGTGTGTCAAATTACCTGAGTCATACTTTGCCCAGATATTTGGTTAAACATTATTCTGTGAAATGTATCTCAGTGAGATTAACATTTGAATAATATTGGTGCTAGTTCATTTGAGCACATCACTTGACTGAGAAAAGTAGATTGCCTTTCCTCATTGGGGTTGTTTTATCAGCTCATCTAATGGAGGACAGAATAGGACAAATATTTCTAAGGTGGGACTACTTTTAATATTATTGATCTGGGTCAGGAATGTTCTCCAGCCTTGGGACTTGCTCTTAAATTTACAACATCAGCTTTTCCAGTTTTCAAGCTATGAGCTCTGATCTTGTGCTCCACCATGGACCCCTCAGTTTCCAACTTTCTGACTGCAGAACTTGAAACTTCTGAACCTCCATGACCATGCATGTGAACCAATTTCCTACAGAAAATGTGCTTGCGTGTGTGTGTGTGTGTGTGTGTGTGTGTGTGTGTATGTATCTGAACTCTTTGTATTTTGTATACAGCCCATATTAAATCCTGATCCTGAAGGGGCACAATGAATAATATTGGTGCTGGTTCATTTGAGCACAGTCTTGCACTTAAATTTTTACTCTGTGCCAAGCACTGAACTAGATATTGCATATGCCAAGTGTGAGAGTTTATGTTAGATGCCATGGGACATGCAGCCTGTGAGAACATAGGGTGATTAATATTCCCATAAGCATGGCTAATTATGTGGACATTTACACAAGCTTATACCTTATTTTCCCCAGAGCCTAGGACTCCTTTAGGGAAGGGTTTTAAACTTTAGACCTCATCACATTCTCTGACACATATAGAGTATGTTTTGAGTACAAACTTTGTTAAATGAATGAATGCATTAATATTTAAGATGGCAAGAAATAGCCATTGCAGGGAGAATGTAAGTAAACAGTTTCACTCTAAAACTTCATTTAGCACAGGTTGTATTTATCAGTCTTGACCTAAAGAATGAAATTTAAGCCTAGCTGTACCAGTCAGCTGTTCATCATTGGGATAATTGACAAACACAGTTTAAGAGAGAGAAAGTTCATGTTGATTGATCATGGCAATCTATGGCTTATTGGCTCCAAAGTACAAACATCTTGTAGGAAATATACAGTAGAGGAAAGCTGCTCCACCAGCCTGCAGAGAAACAGAGAAAAACAATAGAAAAGAGGGACCATGGACCAGACATGGCCCCAAGGTCGTGCTTCCATGATCCTCTTTCTCCATATAAGCCCATCTCCAATAACCCATTGTTACATGTAAGCTCGTAAACAATGTTATCAACTCATGAGGGTAGTGCTTTCACAATTCACTTACCTCTCTGAAGGCAATTAATCTAGTCAAGGTGATAATCAAGAGTAAGTATCACAATAAGTAAACTATATTTATTTTTATAAGACATCAATTGAGCAGCTACAATGTACCTGTGTCTTTGTTAGTCATGTAGATATGTAGGTGAAGATAGTAAAGATCCTGTATAATGTAACTCAGATTATGATAGAGTTGTATGCTTCAGTCTCATTCAAGGGCTCTTCTTCCATGGAGATGAAGGAGTGGTAAGACTGGAGAAGACAATTACAAGTAAAAAGATGTGTAATCTAGGAAAATTTCTGTCTATTTCAGTGAGTTACTTACTTGGGTTTAATTTACAAAGAAAACCCAATCAAAGTCAGTGAAGTATACATTTAAAATCTTCTGGGTACATAATTACCATTACTTTTAAAATTGCCAATGCAGGAAGGGCATATTTTAAATAATGTTTAATTATTAAAATATATCTTTCTCATTATTGAACTACTCCAAGTGGCACTCTAGGGGATTTCTTTAGGTTTTATGAAACTGTCCCTTGTATTTAATATAAAAGATACAATAGGCAGAACTGGTACAGCTATCTGAGATTTCACAGTCAATGTGAAACTGCTCATGTCACATGAGAGTCAATAACATTCAAGGCAAAGAGAAAGGTTTTTACTTTTAAAGAGAATAAAAAATAGTAAAAAAAAAATAGGAATGATGTAGAATTTCACTAAACAAAATGACAGGAATTCAACAATGATTGTTATATTGCCTATTGTTTTCTTCTAATTATTTGTTCATATTACCAGATATAGGATACAAAGTTGGTAAAAAATGTCAGCAGTATAAACATCCAAAATTATATATATATATATATATATATATATATATATATATATATATAATTTTTCCCTTTATTCAAAGATATTTCTCTTTTTATCTTTCTGTAATACAGTGAACATTGTAATGGGGTATATCCAGAGGCCACCCAAATCCTCATGCTCTGATAGATGAGGCTTTTGGGAGGTGATCAGACCACAAGTGTGTGAAACTCATTACTGGATTAGCCCACTCACAGCTTTATAGCTGGGTGTGATGTTGGGAAGTGAATCCTGGTGGGAAGAAGTTGGACACTGTGAATGTGGTCTGGAAGGATATTATGTGTTCTTTCTCTTTTGTTCCTGCCATACTACTCTGATTTGGAGCCAACCAATTATGGACTGAAACCTGTCTAACTACTGAGCTTTTCCTCCAAGCTGAGGGTGTTGTGTATTTTGTCTCAGGATGAGAAAATAACTAAGATAATCACGAAGTACTGGCTCCACTGTTTGAGTGCCTACACGGGTTGCAATAAAGTATAACAACTTTTGCTCAGATAAAGATTACAGGAAACAATTGCTCACATGACTGGAAGACCTTCACAAATGCTAGTTTCAGGCACAGTGCAATACAGTGTTAATAAATAAATACCACCAAGACCTACATCCTTGTTCTCTTGACTTTTCTTATTTGGCATTGTATTCAACCTAGCTTTGATTTTCCTTATAAAACAGAAACAGTTGCCAGTAGCTTCTTAGAGTTGTATGCTGTCATTTTTCATATCCAGTAAGAAAGAAAAACCTTTAACTAACTAATTAAGAGAGGGAAAGGAGAAGAGCTAGGAAACATGACAGTGACAAGCCACACAGTTATATGTAGAAGATGGGCAAGGCAATGATCCTGAGACTCTTTGGAAGATTTTTGAATCTAGCAGTTAATTGGAAAGATTCTCACCCTAACTATATATACAGATACCTGTGAATTAAACAACTGCACTGAAGATGGTAATCTGTAATAGTAGTTTCATGCTTGGAGTGCCTGTCATTCTGGTCTTCTGAATGCAGGTTCCTTGTCATGACATGCCAGATGCTGCTGTGCTGTCTCTCAGGTAGATGATTGTTCAAAAAGAAGGGGGTGGTGAATGAAGGCAAGAGACAGGAAAAGGAATGTTGTGGAACTGTCCTGTTTCAAGGTTGTATATGGTTAGATTTTTGGACTTATGTGTAAACATAAGAATTATATAATTCTTCACGCCTATTTTGAAAATATATTCTAAGTTTTAAATGTTTTTTCATCATATTCTGTAGGGATTTAAATTCAAAATATCAATACTTGATGAAAAATGCCTGTTCCATGGTATGTGCAAGATATTTGATATTCAGACAGATAGTGAGGTTAAGCTTAACAGCCTAAGTTGTATGATAATACCAATGAGCTTGTCTTCTGGAGGGTTAACAACCTAAGTTTGCAGAACAAAATTAGAGAAAAAGGAGGGCAGTAAGGAAAGCCAACATTTTGGCCCTAGACTTCCAAGGTCAATTAAGACTCAGGACATATGAGAACTTGTACTGTAACGTCATGTAAATCATTAGTGTCCCAAATTTTCTGATCAAGGAGATTATAAGGCCAAAGAGGAAAGTGATCAATGATGCAGAGTGTGCCTAAAGAGAGTCACATGGAGAGAAAACATTCTCTCAGGCTTTCACAGAGAGCACATTGGCCAAACAATGGCCATGACTCATCCACATGGCTGATACTGACAAAGGTTCTGCAATCTGGGGTACAGGATCTCAGGATAAATCCTGAGGGGATTTCACTGACCTTATCAGACCCAAAAGCTACAACTCTTGTTGCATAGGTCCTGCTTTACCTTGGTCTTAACCATCCAGCAGAAAAGTATAAAAAGGAAGCATAAGAGGTAAAGCCATGCTGTTATGTTGAGCTGTAGTGGACTCAGGTCAATAATTTCTGACATTGACAGGGAAGTGGAAGACCAATACTATTATGGGCTACTGGACTCTTTTAGAATATTTTGCTGAGTTTGCACACCTATAATATTCAAATAATAGAATGTAACAAAAAAGCAGATACAGATGAATGTCCCTTTTGTATCTGTGTATTCAAAATGGTTAGGATTGATATACAGTTACATTTTCTTAATGAATAGAGGGATTTGTTCTAATGGTGTTTGTAAATAGGATATGATGTCCACGTCTTGTACAGCAATTAACCACTAGGAAGAATGTATGCAATGTGTTAATTATTGAAACTTTCCTACCAATTTGGTTTGAAACTGTCTGACTGCTATTTGTTTCTCAATAAAATTATGAAAAAAAGAAAAACATTTAGTCTAACATTTGTATCATTGTTTAAAGTTTAATGTAGTTATATTAGCTAATGCCCTCTCTTTCTATGCAGCCAGAGAGAAGGAGTACACTTATATTGGGTAGGACTTCTCCAATTCACCTGTTATATCCTAGAAATGGAATCAGAGGAGGTAATAAGATTTTTTCCAGGATGACAAATTTATTGAGCTTGTAAGATGTCATTCAGAGGCCTTTATGATATATCACATGATGCAAACTACCTGTAAATTCAGCGCTCCTTATTTATAATCAATAAAATGTATTCAATTCTTTGCTTTTGTTTTATATAGTTTTTTCTCTTTAATTTCAGTCATGGTTCTTCCATTAACCAATTCTGGGTTCCTAATACGAATCCTTTCATCTTGTAAACCTAAGTACTTTTATCTGCAAGGTGAGAAGAATGAGGGTGCATTGGCATTCACAGGGACATTTGTAAATTTCAAAGGGCTACAGAGATATGAGGTATGGCTAGTGGAGTGTGAGCTTTTGGGTCTTTTGAAAACCTCTTCGATCTGTGACCACTGATTCCTCCTCCTCTGCATGATTCTTGAGGACAAGGTCTATATCTATCCTAGGAAAGCGTTTCGGCTGCATATTAGATTTCTTCCACATGGCATGGTGCCCAACAGTATTTTGCTGAATTAATTTAGTCCACAGATTTGTTATCCTGAGATTTAGAAGCCTATAACACTTCAGATTCTTAGGAAATTTCAAGAAATGCACTCATACAATGAAAATATATTAGAAATGGAGGAGCTAAGGAAGATAAATTTTCTTTTTTTAATGTAACAGTTATTTAATTAGGTTCTTAGTAAAAAATTTAGAAACAAATTTATGAGGATAAATGCCATTTTTCAGATAAAAAACATATCGCATGTAGTCCCAGAGCTGAGGAACAGCTTTGATTTTTGCTAAAATCTGAGTTCCCTGCTTTCTGATGCACCTTGTGTTGCTCTGAAATCTGGAATCTCTCTTTCTCAGTGTTGAATACCTCATCCTCCTGGTGTCTGGGTTTCTGCAGCTTCTTCTTCTTGAAGTAAGCATCAGTGAGGTGTTTAGGGATTTTCATTTTGCTGATATCAATTTTTGTAGAGGTGGCAATGACAAATTTCTGGTGTGTTTTTCATAGAGGAACGCGATTAAGACTAAGAGGTCCAGTCACAAGTAGCAAGCCACTGGTCAATTGCTTCAGGAAGACCACTCTCTTGCCGCTGTGATGCCCAGTGAGGATGACCAAGATGGTACTAGGAGTGACGCTAGCTCTAAGCTTCCTCACACGCTGACTGAAAGGTTTCTTGCCATGGCTCAAGAACTTTGGTGGCACATCTTCAGTAGAGTAGTATCTAGGCATTTTTGAAGCTTAACCACCCAGGTTAAGCTTATCCCCACTGCCTGGTTTTGTGATCATAGAAATAACTTTCTCCTTTTTTTTTTCTCTCTCAACCTTTGATTTAGCAGCTGTGTACTTTCTCTTGTACAAAGCTTTTCTGGAATACACAGCAGATAAGGAATGCCTACCAATTCCTCTAACCAGGACAGGATTTCACCTGCAGTAAAGCTATTCTTTTTGGACTTTTTTTGCCTTCTTCACCCTACTGTTTTTACCAGTATCACTGGCAGAGGCTTTCTTGGCTTTGGGTTTCTTCTCTTTAGTGTCTGACTTCCCAGTTTTTTCACCCACCATCTTGCAAGATGGTAAAAAAGAACTAAGTTTCCAAGGAGGGTAAATTTTCCCAAAAATTTTCTTCAATTCTCCCTATGAACATAATGCCATAATATGCAGTTCTGAAATTATTCAGTACTGTGTACTGAATATATACTAGATGTCAAATTAAAAGCTAAAGTTGCTAAAGAATAACTCAAATGTCAGCTGTCTACATCTAAAATTCAAAAAAGATGTGTTGAAGTGGTAAAAACCTGTAAAAGTTTTAAGCAATAAAAAACAAGAAACACTTTGACATTTTAGGAATACTCATGAGAATCACATTTGTTTCACCTTAACTGAAGATGTGAACTTCTGTTCACTTGTGTTTTTAAAATGATTTTGAAGGCAATTTGAAACTGATGGTTTTAGTCATAATATAAAAAGACTTTACCAAGTATGCAGTACAGTGCCAGATATGCTTATATTCAGTAAAGTATTAACAAAACCTCTTTTTAATAAAGTCAAATGAGAGGTGCTGAAAGCTGAATTCTATAATCTGTTAAATAAGTTACTTTGAAACATGGACAGTGATACACATAGAAAATGTTAAGCATAGCTGTAGAGGGAAAAGAAATAGCTGAAGGAGGATAGGGCATAGTAGTCAGTGATCCAAGTACAGATAAGAAATTGTAACAAAACATTTCTGCAGCCCAAGTATTCATTAAGGAAAACAACTTCACAACTACTGTGGATGTTCTAAGACCTTATAAGTTCCTCTCTATGATTTTGGATAATGAGTCTCCCCATGTTTCATGATATCTTAGAGATAGATGCCTGGATTCAAATTCTAGCTTTGTTTCTGACAGTCTGAATTAACATAGACAGATCATGAAATCCCAACGTGCTTCTTTTTGCTCAGCTAAAAACCAGAAGTAATACAGGTTGCTTCTGAGAGTCAATAAAGGAAGTGAAACCCTAACCACACAGAAATCAATCAACATAGTTGACTATGGTTATTTGTTAGATAACATTGGCTTCACTCGCTGAGAACAAGCCTCAGTCACAAATGGAAATTAATTCCCAAGTCAAAATAGAGTGGTCTCCATGTAACTGGCCCATCCTGCCATGGAGTGGATGAGGTAAGAGGCCAGTGATATATTTCATTTTTATTTATTTATTTTTAAAATAATTTTATTGAGAAACAAATAGCAAATTAACAGTTTCAAAATCAATTAGTAGGACAGTTTCAATAATTGCTATATTGTATATTGTTGTCTTCTTGTGGTTATTCATTGTACAAGACACAGACATGATATCCTGTCCACAAACACTATTAGTACAAATCTTTCTATTCATTGCATTAAAAGAAAGTAGCTTTATGTCTATTCTAACTATTTTGAATATACAGATACAAAATGGTCCTTCACTTGTATCCCCTTGTTATGTTTAGTTTTGTCAGAGATGGGTATTCCATTGCTATTTAAATATTGCAGGTGCGTGAATTCAGCAAAGTATTCCAATATAGTCCAGTAGTCCACAACAGTAGTGGGTTATCTGTAGGACTGGCAATGTCAGAAGTTGTTGACTTGAGCCTTTTATAGCTCAGCATATTAATATGGCTTTACTTTTTATACTTCACTTTTATACTTCTCTGCTGGATGGTTAAGACCAAGATAAAGCAAGACCTATATAACAAGAAATGTAACATTTATATTTGACAAGGTCAGTCAAATCCCCTCAGAATTTATTCTGAAACCTTGTACTGAAGATTGTAGATCTTTTGTAGTGTCAGCCATATGGATGAGTCATGGCCAGTGCTTGAACAATATTCTCTCTGTGAAAGCCTGAGACAATATTTTCTCTCAAGGTGACTTTCCTTAGGTATACTCTACATAAGGAGAAGGAAGGCTTTCTTTCCTTTTTTCTTTCTTTCTTTCTTTCTTTCTTTCTTTCTTTCTTTCTTTCTTTCTTTCTTTCTTCCTTC
>NW_004524638.1:154104-163649 GCF_000260255.1 Octodon degus
TTCTTTCTTCCTTCCTTTCTTTCTTTCTTTCTTTTTTTTGGTGGAACCGGCGATTGAACTCAGGCCCCTTGCACTTGCTAGGCAAATACTTATTCTACTAAGCCATCTGCTCAACCCCCAGTGATGTGTTTTGACATGTTCCCAGTTGCTGTCAGGACTTACAGGGGATTAGATTTAATATAAACTACATAATTTATGGGATTATTTTAAGATATTCACCAAAAGAGTCAATTGCAAAAGAGTGCAAGAAATCTGAGCACACATTAGAGTCCAAAAGAATCAAGCTGAGGCTCTGTATTTCACAGCCATGTCTCCATGAATCCAGATGAAAATCTAGAGCACATGACACTGTCCTCCATGAGTCCAGTTGAAGATCTAGACCCCACTACAGTGTCTCATGCAAGTCTGTATCGAGGATCTGCATTGAGAAGGTCCAAAGGTGAATGGTGGAAGCAAGAAAGTCTGTGCCAGTGGAATAAAGGACCTGTGCCAGCTGACTGAAGGATCTGGACTGGAACCAGGAAGTGGACCATGTCCAAGGTAAGAACCAGAGTGCACCTGAAAAGAACCACATTCAACCTAATGGACAGCAAGGACCTGAACTTCTTTGATGGTGACAGTAGACAACTTTATATCAGCAAAAGCAGTGTGACAAGCTTCTCCAGGAGAATCAACAGTGCACTTTATCCTTCTCCAGTTCTCTTTTTATACTGTTGGCAACAATCCTCCAGTGGGCCTTCCTCACCTGGATCCATGCTGATTCAGTTCAGCTGGGTGTTTAAAGTTGCCCATTAGTTAATCTACCACACCAATCACATGAGCCAAGAAGACTCAAGCAGTTCAATGTTCTCCTGTCTCCTGTGATCAGAATTTCATATTCAATAGAAGGTTGTTTTCTGTTTGAAAAGACAGCTGGGATTTCTTGTGCTGAGATATGTTGAAACTCAACCATTTGGAGAGGGTTTAGAGGGGATCTTTATAAATAGAAAACAAGTGGGAAGAGGTTTTGTTGAGAGAATAAAAAATACCTGAATGTCTTCAAAATAGTGCAATTTCATAGCATGAAAGGGCTTAACCCAAATTTGGAGAGTTTCATCTACTGCAATGAAGAGTCTGAAAACTCCAGAGGCAGCTTCTTCCTTTTGCCTTCAATGGATTAAACAGCTTGAGCTTTTAGTATCTCTCTTACATAGAGCCAACAGAGGGAAGCACTGAACATTTCAGAGACAGATAGGTAAACATGGTAAGGGCATTATTTCCAGCAAATTATTCTAGAAACAAAATTATAAGGAAAAATATGCTAAAAATTTACATGTGTGCATACTTTTGTATGCACATGTGTATTTATAATTAGCAAAAAGTAAATACAAATTTTGTAAATTATCTAAGTCCAATGCCATGTTTAAGGAAATTTCTAATCTCTGGACTAAATATATGAAATATGGAAGAATTTATTGAATATCTGGTTAATAACTAGTTCTCTTCTGAGGGGAGCCTCAACAAGTAAGTTGGATATTCTCTGTTTGACCCCAAAGTAGAAATAGACCCAAAATATTAGTCTTCAAATGGCAGTATGTTCTGAACTTGTGAAAGTGCCAGTTAACTCCTGATGTTTTTATTCCTTACTGTTTGAAAGGAGCATTTCTTGGCTTTCTGGGGGAATTCAGTTATAGAAATTTATACAGTGCCGCCATTTTAACGTTTGCAGTTCCTGGTCATTCTGGTTTTTCCTTCAATACTGGGCCACAGAAGTTATAACATTTTTCTTTTATTCACTATCAGGCAGCATTAGGTCTAAGGCTCAAGGAGCTAATCAAGAAAATTTACTGTGCAGTGTGTCCCAGAACATAATTCTGAAGTTGAGGCTTAACTATCTAAGTCAATGAATTCCTTGTTGCCATCATATTTCTCCATTTCTCAGATTAATAAATGAAGTGCTATATTTTTTCTAGTGAACCGGCCCTCATCTTGCAGACCATGGATTGTATTTCCTGATGCTGACACAGATATTGGCTTGAGATACCATGAAGTGTAGGGAAGGAAAATCTTGGGGTAAAAAAGTTGTGAGGTATCTATAGTAAGATCATTATATATTTTCTTTTTTATCCATCAACTCTTTTATTAAAAAACATTAATTTTACTGTCTTATTCAGTTACACGCAAGCAGTTCTGAAATGTAGGCAGAGCCACATCATTCTTTAAAAAAAAAAAAAACCTTTTATTTATTTATTTGATACAGGGTTTCACTATGCAGCTCAGACTTGTAGTGATCCTCATGTTTCAATCTCCCCAGTGCTGGGATTACAGGTGTGCACCACCACAACACCACACTTGCTTTTGGTGGTCAGCATGGCATACAGTGCCAGGAATCAAACACAGGTCCTTGCACTTGCCAGGCAGACACTTAGACAGTCCAGCTATCTCCTCACCCCACATCTAGCTTTCACCTGCAGTCCTAGAGTAGGTCTCTGGCACCCCTGAAACCACTGCCAATCGCAAAATGCTCTTGGTAAACTATTCTTTGTTTAATTGCAGTAAACTTTTTTAATTTGATTGCATATATATTTTTTCTTTTTTCCTCATAATTTTATTGATAAGCAAATAGCAATGAGACAGTTTCAAATCAAATTGGGAGGACAGTTTCAATATTCAACACACTGCATACATTCTTCCCACTGGTTAATTGCTGTAAAACATGCAGACATGATATCTTATTTACAAACACCATCAGAACAAATCATTGTATTCATTAAGAGAATGTAACTATATATGTACCCTAACCACTTTGAATACACAGATACAAAATGCACATTCATCTGTATATCCTTGTTTTGTTAAGTTCCGTAATTTGAATATTATAGGTGTGTAAGTGCAGCAAAATATTCTAAAAGAGTTCTGTAGCCCATAATAGTATTGGGTCTTCCGCTTGACTGGCAATGTCAGAAATTGTTGACCTAAGTACCCTACAGCTCAACATAACAGCATGGCTTTACTTCTTATATTTCGTTTTTATACTTTTCTACTGGATGGTTAAGACCAAAGTAAAGCACGACCTATGCAACAAGAGTTGTAGCTTTTGGGTCTGATAAGGTCAGTGAAATCCCCTCAGGATTTATCCTGAGATCCTGTACCTCAGATTGTAGAACCTTTGTCAGTGTCACCCATGAGGATGAGTCATGGCCATTTCTTGGCCAATGTGCTCTCTGTGAAAGCCTGAGAGAATGTTTTCTCTCCATGTGATTCTTCTTAGGCACACTCTACTCACTATATATTTTCTTAGCAAATGGAAGATACATTAATGTAGCAAGTTGACTTGAACCTGCCAACCCCTGGGTACAATCCAATCATTATGCAAATGTGATCACCGCTCCTTTCGAAGTGATTCTGTGTGTGGCTTCTTATAGTGTTGGCTGTGGCAGCAGTAAAACTCAGTTGAAACAATGGGAACAAAGCAAGCTGTGACTGCAGTTTCTCTGGCTAGAGGGTTAGCAGGTATATTGGCCAGAAAGGATGCAAAAATTAAATTCAATTTCTTATTCATATTGTGCAACAGAAATTCACATTCTGGATGTTGCATCAGGAGGTGGTGCCATGTGTGAAGCCAGGGTGCCATGCTAGGAGCCACAAAGTGGGGAGTGAGGATGGTGAAGTTGGCTACAGCTCAGCCATGGCTCATGGTCGCAAGAAGCATCTGCAGTGAGTAGCAGTTCCAAAGAAAGCATTGGATGTTGCATAAATTGAATGATGTGCTTGCTCTTCATTCATTCACTGGTCACCATAAGCTGAGAGATTGTCTGCTGCTCATATTCTTCCTAAGGAACAGACTCAAGTATGCTCTGACAGGAGATGTAGTAAAGAAGATTTGCATGCAGCACTTCATTAAGATCAACAGCAAAGTCCGAACTGATATAACATATTCTGCTGGCTTTATGGATGTCATCAGCATTGACAAGACAGGAGAGCATTTCTGTCTGATCTACAACACCAAGGGTTACTTTGCTGTTCATTGGATTACATCTGAGAAAGCCAAGTACAAGTTGAACAAAGTGAGGAAGACCTTTGTGGGCACAAAAGGGATCCCTCATCTGGTGACCCACGATGCTCATACCATTCGCTACCCTGACCCTCTCATCAAGGTAAATGTTAGCATCCAGATTGATTTGGCATTTGGCATGATCACCAATTTCATCAATTTGACACTGATCACCTGTGTGTGGTGACGAAAGGTGCTAACTTGGGAAGAACTGGAGTGATCACTAACAGAAAGAAGTACCCTGGCTCTTTGATGTGGTTCTTGTGAAAGATGCCAATGGCAACAGCTTTGCAACCTGGCTCGCCAACATCTTCACCATCAGCAAAGGCAGGAAACCATAGATTTCTCTTCCACAAGGAAAAGGAATCCACCTCACCATTGCTGAAGAGAGAGATAAGAGGCTGGCAGCCAAACAGAGCAGTGGGTGAAATGGTCTCTAATGGTATGTTACAAAGGCCTATGTTTAATAGAAAATAATAGAACATGATTAAAAAAAAAGACATTCACATTCTCTTTCATCTAATTTTTTTTACTAAAAGCAATCTTCAATTCCAGATTTTACCAACCACACTAGCAAACTAGTTAAACCTTAGAAAATTAATCCATATATGAGTAATTGCCTCTATGTCAATGAATTCTTAGTGTTACATTTTACTCACCTAGTTTAATAACGTCGAGTTTTTTTCTTACCTTTTCTTCTGTTTCCAGCTGGATGTATCAGCTTGATATTGTGAGTTCTGCAGTATGAAGGGCTGCTACTTTGCTAAACATGAATGTCACTCTCAAGATGGAGGCAACAGGAGTAGTGGGAAATCCAGGAGCATCCTTTTCCAAGAGAAAATATTTGGGATTAAATCATTGCATGCATGGTCTCCAGAAAAACTGAAAAGTTCTTACCTACAAACAAAAAAACTTTCTTTGCTGTGAGAAGGGCTCAGAGGATAAGAAATTTCCAGGCATTAACCTTGTGAACCCAGCTAATCCTATCCAATATGTATATCATATCACATCTCAGATGATCCTGGTTCATGATTGCACTATTCCCCTGCTAGGGCTCTTATTTTAATATATGAAGGTTGTTGAGATGTTTTATGCATTTTTTTTCTTATTGTTGTTGTTTTCATTTTTACTACTTCTATAGTCTGTGTTACTGCATTGTTTGACTTCTGGTGATATTATTTTAATTTGTTGTACATATTTCTTTCTTTTATATCATGCTTAAATTGAAAATTAATGGCACTTTATTGTCTGTGTCTTTCTGTTTCTCTTTCTGTGTCTCTCTCTTTCTAACTCTCCCTCTGTCTCTTACTTTCTGACTCTATCTCTCTCACTATCACTCTCTCAATACAAGTTCTATTGTGTACACTACATAAAGCACTGAAATGTAATTATTATTTTTCTTGCTACAAAACTGATTAAGCACCACAGTTACTCAGCATCTCAAAATCTTGTTCTGCTTCTATTACCTGAAAATAAAAGCCTCTGTACTAATAAGGTCACTGTACACCACTTACCATAGCAAAAGTTGTTTATTGTCTACAGAACAGCGGAAAATTCAGTTCCCAAAGTTTATATAGGAATCTCTGTGTTAAGATCATTGCTTTTAGTTAGAGTTTTAAGCAGTATGTTCTAGAAGCTGAGCCCAAAATTGAAATTGTGTTATGCTTCATTTGGCAAATACAACAAAAGGGCACCAAGAGTGAGAGGAAAGGGAACTGAAGCAGAAGACAGGAAACTCATGGTTAACCTTGATGATCAACTTGATTGGATTTAGGGATGTCTAAGAAATTAGTGTAGTACACTTCTGGTTGTAATGTTGAGTGTTCACCAAAGGAAATGACAGGTGGGACAGCAAACTGCTGGGAGAGACCTGTGCTGATTGGGGTGGAGCCATTCTGTAGGACAGGGGCCCAAATGGAACAAAAGCTTAAAAGGGAGGAACTTTGCTACTATGTGCTTCTTAAAGAAAGAAATTAGTGTGAAATTTGTTAATTCCTGGAGAAATGAACTTATAAGTGTAACTCGAGGGCCTCAGAGCCAATTACTTGATTTTCCATTAATTCTTATAGAAAAAAATATGTTCTATATTTGAACTCTTTGGTCATCAAACACAAATTTGGAATGAATTGAGTTCAGTAACTGAGGTATCTCTATAACTTAAAGCTTTATTTTTCCATTAACATGGAAGTGTTATTTTGTTGAATAACCACTTGTTTCATGGTGAATCCTTTCTTCTGCTAGGTTACAATTTCAATAAAAACAGGATACATGCTGTCTTTTCTCTCACATTTCCTTAGTGTGATGCAATGTTGTGATGATAAATATTGGCCTTAGCATATGAAAATCAAAAAAATTACTTAGGTCAGCTTTGTACTACCAACCAGATTGCATCTTCTTAAGATAAGATCTTAAAAACCTAGGACATTTTGTATTCTCTATTTTAAAATCTTCTCAGGAGAATGACACAGGCTATGTGACTAGGGGTCTAAACCTGAAATTTCTCCACCATTCATAGAATTTTTGTGAAAAGCAAGGGTTGAGTCGGGCTTCCTGTATAAACTCAGTGTAATAAGGAGTAGTCATAAGGCTGTGCTCCAAAGGGCTCTGTGTAGAAAGGTAGTTTGTTAAAAGTTAGGCCAAACAAGTGGAGGGGAGGGATCCTCTTCTTGTAGGCTATTCATTATTTTATACAAGTATTCAATAAACCATATTTTACATCTCAGCCTAGGATGTTTCTTAAGCCCACTTGTTTTAGGAGAAGATTGACAAGTGAAGTAACCTTCACATGAGAAACAGGTTGCTCCAGTTCTGAGAGGAGGAAAACAAAACAGTGTACTGTAAAGGCAGATAGTGCATAATTTGGTGCCTTGTAATTGTCCCTTTTTCTCTCCAGCAGGATTGTATTTTGGAGATGGTATATAATTAATAGTAAATATACTAATGGGAAAAACACAATTTTAATATAAACTCAGACTCTTGTACTTTCCAGGCAAGCGCTTATTCTACGGAGCTATCTCCCCAGCCCCTAAATGTGTACTACTTCTAATGTCATATAATTGTTGCTGTACTCTCACTCAAGTAAAGGTTTGTTTAAAAAAATAGGTAATAAAAGAAAACAAGAGACAAAAAATAGTCAGAGCATTGTCCTGCTACAATGTTGAATATGGTGAGATTTCTAATTATCTGTGTAAAAACTGGTAATTGTTTTTCCACATTCTATAGGATTTAAATTTAGAATGTTAATGAGCGTTGGAAAATACCAGTTTCATGTCATGTCTAAGGAATTTGATATTCAGATAGTGATGTTAAGCTCAACTGCCTTTGCTATAGGGTAATAATATCATTAAGCTTTTCTTCTGTATGATTAACAACTTAAGTTTTGAGACCAAATGTTAGAGAAAAAGATGGGCTACAAGATTAGTAAATATCTTGGCCCTAGCTCTTTAAGGTCAGCGAGGACTTAGGATATAAGAGAACTTTTACTGTAACATTCTGTAATTCAGTGGTGTTCCAAATTTTCTGATCAAGGACATTTTGGGACAACGGAGGAAAGTGATCAATGATATAGAGTGTGCCTAAAGAGACTCACATGGAGAGAAAACTTTCTCTCAGGCTTTCACAGAAAGCAAATTGGTCAAGCAATGACCATGACTCATCCACATGGCTGACACTGACAAAAGATCTGCAAACTGTTGAACATGGTTTCTGGATAAATCCTGAGGGGATTTGACTGACCTTATCAGATACACAAGTTACATTTTTAGTTATATGGGTCTTGCTTTAACTTGTTCTTAACCATTCAGCAGAGAAGTGTAACCATGAAGCATAAAAAGTGAAGCCATACCAGTAAAGAATTAAAGAAGCAAAATTTAAAATAAAAGGAAGAAAATTTTTGTTTTGTAAAAAAGAAGTTAGCTGCTCTCGAAGAGTATGGGGCAATGGGATGGTGAATGCTTCCAAGCCCTTGTTCCTGTTTTATTTCATTTTATTTCATTTCATTTTATTTTATTTTATTTTATTTTATTTTATTTTATTTTATTTTATTCAGGATGAGTGATTCTTGCCAGCTCTCATGTGAGTATCTATCTGGTAGTTGTCTCCTTATAATTAGCTCTATGACTACCTTTGATTTTAACCTGAGCACCTATGTCTAAATTCATTTTTGACTATTTGATTTGTTTTTGTTTTTTTGTGATGAGTGTGTGTTTGTGTGTGTGTGTGTGTGTGTGTGCATGTGTAAAACTTATAGAAAGGTAGTTTTCAGCTAATTATTAAGTAAAGGAGATATGTGTGTATTTGGTGTAATAATATAATGATGCTAAAGTAAGAATATACATATATGTATACATATTGGTGTGTGTGTCCTTACCATATTAAATAAGAGTATTTAGGTGGTCACTTCCTTGTATCCTCTGTGTTTCTTCAGAGGTGAGAGAGGGCTTGTTATTCTGCTTTTTTTATATCCCCTGTCTGCTTTTCCTTACTCTTTCTGATTAAATTCTTATGGTAATTGTGTTACCTGGAACCTTTCTAAATTTGGTATCCCTCTACTTTGTTGTTTTTCTCATTGTTCTAAATATAGAGTCTAATAGTAGGGGCAAAAGCTCCTTGTAGTAAGATATCCTATTAAATTTTAATAAAGCTTCTTTTCTTTACATTTCCTGGGAAATGCTTTTCCTTGCACCATGAAATTTAGTGCCAAATATCTAAGGATTAAAATGAGAGAAACATTTCCACATCCAGTAACTATACAAAAAGATGAATACACTGCCATTGTAATGGGGAAGACACATGGAAGCAGTGTCAGATTACAGGCAAACATGAATAAAAAATTCAAAGCTGAATGTCCTGTTCCATGAGACATCTGATTGTGTGGTGATTGGTAATATCACCCTGCAATCCTTCCTTGATAGATGTGTTATGAGTCACTCAGAATAGGAACCAGAACAGAAACCATATTGGAATTTACAGGAGCCATTTGTTACTGAGCCCAGAGCTGTCAGTCAGCTGTCATGCAGGAGAAGACTGAACAGTGCCTGGCTCAGGAAGCAGGGGGTTTTTAAAACATGGAACCACATGCAGTTCAGTAAACAAATTCATCATCTGACACAAAATAATGCTTTCAGGGTCAGTGTGACCATTACTCAACCCAAATTTTCTGGGGACATTGTTTAGTTTCTGGTTATCTGCACCTGAGTACACACAACCTTTCATAAACCAAGATTACAAGGAATTAAGCCCATTTAGTTCCCTTTTGAAGTCATGTGTGTAAGTTAACTTTGTTTACAAGAATTAGATTAAGGAGGAGAGGGAGACAGTTACTCATTGCTAAACAGCTTTGAACAGAGCGTGAAAACACATTGTTTAGACTAGATAAAAGGAAGCATAAGAGAAACGAATAGTTTTCCATAGCAAGATTCAGTTGCCCCATTACAAGAGGTACAGAGCACACTGGGTGTTTCCTACCATTATTCTTGTTGTTTATGTTACATTTAGGATTCAAATCCTGAGA
>NW_004524638.1:164964-166298 GCF_000260255.1 Octodon degus
AGAATTTGCACTGTACATGACCTACTTGATTCTTATTTTTCTCAGTCCCTTCCCCTCCCTTCAACCCATCTTCTCCTCATTTACAAAAGATTTGTTTCCATTTTTTCCTTCTATTTTCTTTGTTTTTCTTGTCTCTACTTTCCTTTTCCCCTACCCCTACCCTTGTTTTTGTTCTTATTTCAACACTATGTCCCCATTTCCCAATACCTATTATATATTTTGACTGTTATTTATGCTTTCAGCTTCTCGCACCAGAAAAAAATAGTAATATTTAAATAAAAGTATCTGATTTATTTCACCTAAGAGTATGATCACCCACTTACCTGGAACTATCTCTATATCTCTATATCTATTTATCATCTATCTATCTATCTATCTATCTATCTATCTATCTTTCTATCTTTCTATCTATTCCATTCATTAGTTGGTGGCTGATGGTCATTTGGGATGTTTCCAAGATTTTGCTATTACAAACTGTGCTGCCATAGACATGGATGTGTATAACCCATGTTAAAAACTTCTGTTTCTCCTTCTTATTAGAATAGAGATGTGAACACATAGTTTACAGTCATCAGGTTCAAACAACCAAATATTTTAGTGCCAACTGCAAGGCTTTTTAAATCTTATTTCAGACTTCCAGGAAGATGACAGAGTGGTAAACAGCAGAGAAAGATCCTCCCTGAGAGTTGCCATTCAGATGCTGGAATATAGAACTGTGAGGAAGATAACAAGAAAGGAAGTAGGTCCCCCAGGCCCGGAAAAAATCTGAAGAAAGGAGAGAAACTTCACTGAAGAGCCTGAGGTGTCTTCTCCCTAAGTTTGAACTCAGTGCATGAGAGGAGTGATTCAAAGCTGCAGGCATAAGGTAACAGCTGGCAAGACCAAAGGCCTTCATAGAGAGGAGCATCAGTGGAAGGGAACAGGATATGGAGGACCTCACTAACTGGTAGTGAGTGCTGTGGAATAGGACATCTCATGGGAGAGGGCAATTGGCCAAGGTGATATCTTGGAAAAGGACTGACTGAGCTCAGAATATGAAACAGAAGCTGGGTTCATCTAGCAGCCCTCAACTGAATTAAAGCCACAGAGGGTACACTGATAGCCACAGGCTGAGCAGGTTTAGTCCTATGCTCAAAGTGAGAAGCCAGCCTAAGCTGAAAGGGAAATAAAGGTGAGGGCTAACTGAGATTAACTACTATCTCAGCATCAAGCTAAAGCTATTGTACTGGGACAAAGCAACACATCTGGATTCTGTCTCCACTTATTACCTACCAGTGACAGCAGAAACAAAATCTCTCTCTCTCTCTCTCTCTCTCTCTCTCTCTCTCTCTCTC
>NW_004524638.1:166398-172802 GCF_000260255.1 Octodon degus
TCTCTCTCTCTCTCTCTCTCTCTCTCTCTCTCTCTCTCTCTCTCTCTCTCCTTGTTCTTTTGTGCCATTATTTGAGCTTGTTTTTGTAAGAGTATGTACAAGGTTTCTAGCATCTTTGTGGTTGTTATGCTCTTTCTTCTTTTTATTTCTCCTTTCTCTCCTGTCTCTGCATCAGTTTCCCAATGTTTGCAAATCCCCTTTATTCTCCAGCCATGCTTCTCACCTCTTTTTCTTCTATTTTTCCCCTAACCCTTTAAAAATTTCTTCCCTACAGTTAAAATTACTATATTGAGGACTTATTTACTATATACAATTTTCTAGTTTGTTTTAGATTTTGTTATATAACTACAAATCTAATATAAACTCTTAAACCTGGCAAATTGATGATACTCTCATTTTGTCACTTTCTAAGCTTTGTTTGATGCTATTGTTAATGCTGATTGTATCACTTTAGCCAAAGTAGTATAATCATTCTATCCTGCTGTTCTTCTTGGTATATGAAGATAAAGACTGCTTAAAGGTCAGAGAAAATATTGTAGGCTAGCCCCAATGAACCAAGGGCTGGGTCAATCAGGGGGCAAATTCTCATTCACAATAAATTGAAGATGTAGGTTCTTAAAATGGTTTCAAAAGCTAACTATACCTGGAAGATACCTCTAAAAAGTAGTAATTTCCTAAATGTTTTTAAAAGTAGCAATGAAACAATTCATTGTAGGCAATTCACAAGAGTCAACTCAGAAATTAAACTAAAACAATTGAAAAATGAGAAAATCCTTAAGTAAGATGCAACCTCAGGCATCTAGCTTTCCAAAAGTAAACTCAGGGGACAATGAGGTGGAACAATTTGATAGCCACACACCTGACTCCTCTGTGGTGAACAACAAAACATATGAAGCTCTAGAAAAAAATAAAATCAGAAATAATTTCTAAGCTAACTTCAGGTAGTGACCAAAGTAAAAACTATGCTTAGTGACTCTAGACCAGATAGATAAAAAATATAGGAGCTTAGGAAACATGGAAATCACGAAGGCCCCACATAGGAACAAAAGGAAGCATAAAGCATATTCAAGTAAACATCTAGGGGACTAAACATTCCACTCAAATTATCCATAGCAGGAAGAGCCAATGTAAATATAGAATCTCAGATACAGAAGACATGCTTGTGGTTAGAGATTGTGAAAAGAAAGATTTCTTAAAAATAGCAAAGCACCACAAGAAATCAATCCAGCAGCTTCTAGATGATGAAAAGAAAAATAACATGAGATTGATCATAGTCAATTAACAAACAAGAGATAGCACAAATGATTAAAAAGAAACATGTTCACAGGCATAGCAGGAAATTTCCCTATCAGAGAAAAAGAATTTGTCATACGTAAGGAAGGCATATTGAACTCCGGTTAGTCATGGGCCAAAAACAATGTTAAATCTTATTTTATTAATTGCTGTGTAACATCTGTACATATTTGTGGGTTTCACTGTGATATTTAAATAATCTATGTAAAATATAATGATCACAGCAGGGAAATTAGTATATCTATCAATCAGACATTTATCTTTTCTTTATAATGAGAATCTAAATTTTTCTAGCTTTTTAAAGATACCTGATAAATTATATTTAGTATATTCACCCTACTGAAAACCTTCTTATGCATGCAGATTTTGAAATCTCACCCCTTAACTTCTAGCCACGCACACAGAGATGCTGACTAACTGGGATAGGTTTGGGTTTAAAAACTGTATATTAATAGGCAATAAAAGAGGATTCTACTTTGAGACTCATAGAAACAATGATTTGAACTTCTTGTTATTAAATAGAATTTAGTTATTCTTTTGTATTTGAAAAATATATTCTGCACCTTTGCATCCTTCTGTGAATTCAACGTTGTTTATCACCTGGTTCTAAAATATAATTCTGTCCAGTAATGGTAATATTCCTATAATTATATTGCTAATTCTATCTCACTTTATAATTTATAAACTAATTCATTTATTCATCAATTATTTACTGAGTGCCTATATAACACAAGATATTCTGGTAATTGCTCGGATTTCAGAAAAAAAATAAAAGCGTATGTCCCCTGCCCAGAAGTACACACGTCTGAAGATAATAGGCACATTTCAGGATGCAGGTGTAATGTGGTGTTCCTTGTATCATGACCACAAGGAAACATGGCATAAAAGAAAGAGGTTGATTTTGTCACAGGAGTGAGCTCACAGACATATGTTAAGAAAGGACACACAATTTTTCATGATAATATTTAAGAAAGAAATAATATGAATTATTATTATTCATGGCAATGGCAACAGTAGTGGTAATGATAGTATTTTCATTTTTTCTGTGGCAAAAGTACAGCAAGTGTCTATCATCATCTTACAACATACAAGAACTGGCTGGGGAGGTAGCTTGTCGGCATAAGCACCAGCCTGGCAAGCACAAAATGCTGAGTTTGATCCCATATACTGTGCTGGACATAGAACCCTGATTGTGCTGTGACAGCCCTGGAACTGGGAGTATTGGCACATGCCTGTACGTCCAGTGCTGGGGAGGCTAAGAGAGGAGGATCACCATAAGTCTGAATTATGTAGCTGTATCAAAAAATTATTTAAAAATATATAGGGGCTTTTATAAGTATTTTGTAAGCAACATGATTTAAAAATACATTACCAAATTGATGTACCTATGGTAAGAATAATATTTTGTTAAGGAAGATTTAGAATAATGGGTGAAGAAAAGGTACTTCCATATTTGTTCATTGTTCAATCATTGCATGTGAAGATTCTACCCAGTGTCTGGCTACCACCGTTTTGATTGCAAGTAGAGAGGGTATCTGTATCCCTTGTTGTTTCAAATGTGCCATTCTGGCTAAATCTCATATTTCATATTGCAAAAAAAGTCAAGTTATTAACAATGCCATGGCTCTTTAGAACCTGCTCATATTGCAAACAATGGAGATCCTTTTGCATTTGTATTACCCAAATGTCATTTACAATAAATTACTAGTTATAACATTTCACACAACAGCAATATCTTTAAGCCACCCATGGATTCTGGTTTTCTGTGGCTAAAATTGTTATTCTGTTTTGCTGATGATTACCATTAGTATGAACCTTTCTAAAACCATGCAGGAAAATATGAATTCTAATTTGTTTTCAGTCATGTTATATTGATTCTAGCAATTCAAGCATAAAAGTAGATTAATACATCGTTCAAAGTTGCCTCTTCTTAAGCTCTGTAGTCCACAGTTAATACATGCTTAAAACTTGATCTCAGCAAGCACAGTCCCAGCACTCAGGAAGCTGAGGAAGGATAATCACTATGAGTTGAAGAGTAGCCTGAGTTACTCTGACTTGGTGGTTAGCCTGAACTGCTTAGCAAGTCCCAGTCTCAAAAAAGAAAGAAAGAAGAAAGAAAGAAGAAAGAAAGAAAGAAAGAAAGAAAGAAAAAAAGAAAGAAAGAAAGAAGAAAGACTTTGAAGAACCAATATGCAATATAACAACCATTGTTGAATTATTATTTTGTTTAGTGACATTCTGCATAGTTGCTAATGTTTTTTTTTACTATTTTTTTATTTTCTTAAAAAAAGATGAGCTCTTGATTCTTCTAATGTTCATACTCATAATTCTCAAATGCTGACACAATCATGAAGTAAAATGGGCAGAATAGTAATAAATGTTTAACTCTCTTCCAGCATGGCTTAAAATCAGCCTTGGATTATTGCTATCAATTGGGAGCAAGAGAATCATCCATTGAAAGGGATCATTACTACTGTAGAACAATGGTAAACAAGGACATTTAAGAAGATAGGCATGCTTAGTTGCTGGGGGTCTATTATATATTTAATAGCCAGCAATGGGGTTGGATTAGTATTCTATGTGTCACTGGTTGAAGGTGCAGAGTGTTATGTGTAACTCTATCCTGACAGCTTCAGGGATAGTAGCTAAAGGTGGTACCACTGTTGAGATATTTGTGTGTGTGATCTCTGATTCACAACTCTATACTCATAGCTTAAGACCAGATCTTGACACTGGGCTATGTTCAGATCGTAGAACTTCCCTTGAATCCAATGTGAGTCATAGTAATCTTAAATCAGGAAAGTAGTTCTATTCTGGCAGCCCAATCTTACTCTATCCTATGAAACAAAAAATCACATTGGCCTGCTGGGTCATGTGCTCAGCAGGCTATACTCCTGGAGTTGGGAATAGGCCTGGTAATGACCATAGATGCATAAATAATGGAGTAGCTTGAGACATTTGGTTGACTCCATGCAAATAATTGTTGCACATTGCTCAGGAAAGAAATCAGAAAGAGCTCCACACTTGTTTTGGGTTGACACTGAGGCTCTCTGTATGGGCTGTATTAAGGCGCTGTTGAGATTCCATACTCTACAGTGGACTGTGAGCACTTGGAGAAAGCACTGCATAGCCCTAGGTGCCCTGAGGCATAGAGTTCAGACCTGACATGAAGACCCTTCCCTGATCTAACTGTGGTATCATGACTATTATTATTTTACAAATAAAATTATCTGAGGACCAAGAGACCAAAATATTTTCTTGAGATTACAGAAATGGGTGGATAATGAGCTGAAACAGGGTGTTTGAAGCTCTCAATATGTTTTTCCAAGAAAATGACATTATGTCAAGTTTGAAGGAAGATCTGTTAAAATAAATTTTGCTGGCATATCTTAAACCAAACCCAAACTATTATCTATTTGTTGTCTCAGATTATGTGAGATTGTGTCCATTTCAAGTCAAAGATTTTAGTGATTCTTGAAAAAATATTTTAAATCTGTGTAGCTTCTCATCCTATGATATCCCTAAGTGTTCAGCAGAGCAATCCTTCACCCTTGTACATATCAGCAGGAGGAAATGCAGTTGAAAGTTTATTTTTAACTGTTTTACCCAGGTCTTAGCACTGTTAGTTGCGAAGCTGGAATCCTAATGTGACATTTACTTGCAATCCTAATCTTTCCCCTATTAATTCACGCTGAGTATTTAAACGTTATCCAATAGTTTCTTCCTCAGCATTTTTAAGGCTTAGCCATCACTGATTATCATTCTTATAGTTTCTTCTATTTTCAACTCACATCCTGTTCATAGTGAGTTACTATGGAGACATGACATATTATTGGTTTCTCTGTAGGACAATGACCTGGAATATTTAAAAATGTTCTAGGTTTCTTAGCAACTCAGCCAACATTATCCATCTTTGTGTCTAGGATCTGTTCTTTTGCTGTAGCAAATGAAACTTGTATTGTGGGTTACCTTAGAGGGATGGTAATGGAGTTGTTAGAAAGGAAGTAAAGATTAAATGCATCAAATATAACCTCCATTCCAGAAAAAATGCCTGCTCCCCCTTCTGCTAAAGCATATTGAAAATGACTTAGCAGTGATGGAATAGAAAATTAGAGGATTGAGAAGCTCTAAAACTTCATTTCTATCCCTCCTTTTTCCATTCCAATACTGAATATCACTAAACGCCCCTGAGCTTCAGTTTCCTCCAATCTAAATAGAAATTCACAACCTTAGTTTTATCTGAGCCAATTAAGTATGTAAAAGTTGTCTGTATCAGGTAAACCCTTAAGTTATTTGCTTTAGCTCTGACATAAGGGCTCTTTCATTACTTTAAACTAAAATATTTTCTGCAGAGTTCAAAGCTAGGCACTAAAGGAAGAGAAGAAGATGCAACACCTGCCACTGGAGATGTCACCCTCCCAGCGAATGAGAGCTCAGCTGTCAAACTGTTCAGTTCCAGGGATATGGGTAGATACTGTGCAAGTAAATATTCAGTACATGGGGAGCTCTATGGGACTTTCAAAGAGCACAGTTACACTACATTGAGGAAATCAAAATTGTAGCCATAAATGTTCATACAACTCCGGAGGCTTCAAAGACTGAATTTTACACTTGGGTTCAAATTCTGGGAATTTAATCTCTGTTGCATGCACGTATGAGTAGGAATGGCTAATAGTAGAATGAAACAATACTCTATGAGGAAGGAAGGACCAGCTCACAGACCTCTTTCAAGCCTCTCTGAGTTATAGTTTTAGTTTCCCTGTCCCTGTGAGGGGTATAATAAAATTTACTTCATGCTGTTGAGTAATGTGTTGAACATTACCTGGAACACAGTGTGTAGCCTAAGATGTCAATTCTCATTATTAATAGACAATTTTCTTTAAATGCACTTTATTCCTTGCTTTTTCTGCCTTTGTAATATGTATTATTACTACTGACAGACACTTTTTTGCTTTCTATGTGTGCTAACAGTATTTAAGTTTTCCTTCTTAGTACCTCTTCTGGGAAGACTGCAATTTTACTTCCTTTTAAATCTTTCCTGGAAGATTTTCCCTTTCAGTATATTTCTCTCTCTCTCTCTCTCTCTCTCTCTCTCTCTCTCTCTCTCTCTC
>NW_004524638.1:180143-186457 GCF_000260255.1 Octodon degus
TGTCAGATAGCAAAACTTGCACTTTTAGTTATATAGGTCTTGCTTTAACTTGGTCTTACACATTCAGCATTAAAGTATAGCCATGATGTATAAAAAGTAAAGCCACATTAATATGCTGAGCTGTAAAAGTCTCAAGTCCACAACTTCTGACAATTACAAGTTCTGCTGATAACTCAGGAGTATTATGGAATATTGGACTATATTGGGTTATTTTGCTGAATTCAAGTACCTACTGATATTTTTTTGATGGTGTCACAGCAGAGAAACAGGCATAAGGACAAAGGGAAAGGAGCTTTATTATAAAGGGAAAGGGGTTTTATTATCTTGAAGGATGCAGAGAGAATATTGGGAGGATAAGGAATTCTCTGGATTGGAACAAAGGGAAGTGGAGGCTTTTATGGCCTTTTTTCAGGGGGCGGGAGGTTGACACGAATGTTTAGATACACCGGAGGAGCTGACTGGGGCCTTCCCTGAGGTAGCAGGAAAGATGAAAGGAAACTGCACCCTGGGCTGAGTTGGAGAAGAAGGCGGGAGGTGGTCTCTGGGAAGATAAGCTGTTGTTTTAAGAGCTTCAGTCATGTGAGATAAGCACCATAATAAGTCAGCAATTCATACTAGGGCAGTAACCTACCAGTCCCATCTTTCAATTGTTATAAAAGGGGAGACATGTCTCTTAGACTGCTTCCTCCTGAACTGGAGTATCATCTTGTGGGTGAGGAAGTTGACAGAATGACGATTCATGCCCATGTAGAAATTATTGTCAGGTGTCTCAGCTAGGACTCTCGCATTGGAGACTGAAGAAACCTTGAAAAAAGTTTAAAAAGGCAGCACATCATAAGTATACATCATGATTAAAGGACACAGGAGGGGAAGCAAGAGGTGGAGTCTAAGATCTGAATGTGTCATTTTACACATGACCGTGTTGAAGAGTATCAATCTTTAGTTTTTCATATTGATGTGAGGAAAGGGAGTCAGGGTCATCTGCAGTACATCAACACAACTGTATTTAGGGGCCTCATCAGAGGAATAAAAGAGGTGGTAGGATTGAGAGGGCTACAGGAAGAAATAGTAATAAAAGGGTCCTCTATGAACATTAAGTGGATTTGTTACATATGAGGAGTCACTAGGGCTGAAATTGTCATATGTGTGATTTGCTCTCCAAGATGATGGGATGAGTGGACTTTTATAGATTTTGTTAAAGTAAACTTTTTGCTCTTGTGTTAGTGTGGAAGCTGCTGGAAGTGTGTGGAGACATGGAGTCTATCTACCAACTGTGTTGCCTATAGTTGTTTAGAAAGGTAGGTCTACTGCCTGATGTTCTCTTTTTGTCATAAAATGCCCACTGTGTTGCGACCCTGAAAAAGAGTATATGTGGTAAAAGGCTGAGTTTGGCTGGGTAAAGAGAGAGCTGGGGCCCTTAGGAGGGCCTGTTGTAGCTTGTGAAAGGAGGAATGTATAGGAGCAGCAAGGTTAATGGGCTCCAACAAGGAACATCTTGATGTTTTATAAAGAGGATGTGCAAGGGAAGCAAAGTTGGCAACCCAGAGGCAAAAATTTAGCTGGATGAAGGAAGGATAAAACCTATTATTTTGTGATGAGCACCTGTAGGACATGAAAGAGTTTTGTGGTCAGTAGTGATAGCAAGATTACTGGGAATGAGGATGAGTCTTCGATATTTGACTTTTGGTGAAGCTTTCTGAGCTTTGGAGGGAGTGTCTCTGTAACCTCATCCTGACAAAAAATTGAGAAAAGTAACTATGTGTTTTAGGCCCAGGGCATGAGAGAGGGAGCAAAGGAAGAGGTCATTGATATATTGAATGAGTGGCTGAACTAGTGATCAAGAGTCTTGAGATCAGCAGCAGAACTTGGCTAAAGAAGTGAGGACTATCTGAGCCATTGAGGCAAGACTGTCTATGGGAGCTGTTGAGATTGGAGAGTGTCTGAATCAGTCAATGAGAAGGCAGAAAGGTCCTGGCAATTTGGGTGTAAGAGAATGGTAAAGAAGGCATCTTTAGAGTCTAGGACAAAAAAGTGAGTAACTGAAGGAGGGATATGAGAGAACATGCTATAGGGGTTTGGTGCCACTTGGTGAAAAGGAGTAACCACATTATTAATAATTATGAGATCTTGAACTAAATTATAGGAGCCATTAGGTTTGAGTACAGGAAAAATTAGGGGATCATAGAGTGAATAGACATTTTTAAGAAAACTATGGATAAAGAGGCAGAGAATGATGGGCTTGAGTCTCTTGATGTTTGGGGGCTATTGGGTATTAAGGAATGTAGGGAAATGCTGTAGGGTCTCTGAGGCACACTAGTCTAGGAACAGCATGTGTGGCATGAGTGGGACTGGAAGTGTCTCAGAGTATATGGTCGACAAGCAAAGAGAGAGTGAGGAGCTAGCTGCACACTGAGGTTGGGTTTGTAGGATGTACACTGTGGGGAGAGAGAGAGGTGAGAGATAAGTGGACTTTTTGGAGGTCTTTCCCCATGAGAAATATGGGACATGTTGACATCACAAGGAAATTATGAGTGAAGAACAGTGTCTAAAGTCAGCAAGGAATGGGCCTGTCTGAAGGGGTCATGTAGGTCAGCCATCAGCATCCACTATAGAGACTGTAGAGCTAATATAGCAATTTTAGAATGCAAGAACACTATGTGTGGTCTCTGTGTCAGCAAGGAATGAGGTTTTGTTTTGTTTTGTTTTGTTTTGTTTTCTTTTATCTGAGATGTCCAGCAAGACTTGGGACTTTTGACAAATGTGCCTTGTTGTAGACCATAAAACCCAAGCTCTGTTGTTGCTCTGCAGTGGCAAGACCAAGCATGTCAAGGATATGGATCTGGCCATAGAGAGGTTTCCTGTGAGGGCAGGGAATTGGGTGACATAACCGCTCTCTGCCAGACAGGGCAGTCGCATTTCCAGTGACCCTCAAGCTTGTAGATGACCCAGTGATGGCTTCAGTTTGGGACAGTCTCATGTCCAGTGTCCTTCTCCACACTTGGCTCAGGTGACAGCATTGTTTAGGCTGAGCATTACCTTGTCAAGGTCCTGCTTTGATGGGAGTCCTGAGTGTTGTAGACAAAAGTTGGCAGTGTGTATAGTTAATTTGGGTCTCTATTATAAAAGATATGGAAAGTTAAATTAAATAAGTTTTCCTGTGGGGTTTGAGGCTGAGATTTGTCTTTTTAGTTTGGCATGAATTTCAGGAACACATAGGATATAAAATAGGAATTTATAATAATTGTTTTTTTTTTTTGAGACTCTGGATCTACATAAGTATACTTAGTCTGGAGCAATACACTTGATTATTAGAATTTTATCTGAATATCAAGTACCTTGAAATATAAAGTGTAACCAGAAAATTATTATTTATCAACCATGGGCATTTTAGCAGTTAAATCCCTGTAGAATGTTAATGGCCAGCAGTTATATAATCTTTTAGAGATCATATGACATTAATAGTCATCCATAGCAGTGTAGCATAACAGTCATATGAAATCCACATTTTGTTTTTGCATCTCTAATGTAAATAGGATATATATCATAGAAGTTTTAGTTAGAAAATTATCATTTGGCTGATGATCTCATGTTGGCTTGACAGGAACCTTTTAGTATAAATACCTGGAGTACAAGAGAAAGGAACATGTTTAAATCAGAAAGAGAATTTATATTGCAGCATACAGTATTTTGGATGGCATGAATATGTTTAATATATTGAGCATCTTTTATGAGAAAACCTTATTTTAATTTTTGAAAAAATTTTGTCTTTTAACAAATGACCAAATTATTGGGGGTGTCTTTTAAGGAGATTATTGGGGATGCTCTATTGATGAAAAAAGTTTGGCCACCCTCTATTCATCACTCAAGAGTCCTGTCCAACAATTTTTCCCCATTGTAATGATTTTTATTTTATTATAAATTAATTTTGATATCATTTAGACCAGCTGGTAACTCTGAAGAAAGCATGCATTTAAGTCTATGTATTAGATCTCAGATAAAAAGGAATAGCTCCCTACAGAATGACATGAAAACAAATAAGTATACACAGAACACACAGACATCTTTATAAAATGAGTGTGCTCTCAAATATATTTCTGTCCATGTTAAATTATGATGACATTTTTAAAGTTTGTAATTATGAGAGAGTAGTCAGAACTTTTTAAAGTCAATTAAGAGAGATCTCTTATCAGTAGTATTTGGAAAAAGGTTTAAAAAACCTTCTTATTTACATTTAATATATATATTTAGGTCTAATATAGTGTATCAGGTTTGAGTGGGAGCAAGCAAACTGGACATAGTATATGGATTGGGGACAGTATAATACAAGAGCAAAGAAATTGTGCAAGTCCTGGAACAGGAGATTGCCTGCAGAGGTGTGTGTGTTGGGGGGGGGAGTTAAGCAGCAGAGCAGCAGGTTTGACTTAAAAGGGCAGTTTCTCACTTGCTCCATGGGCTGTTAGTGTGTCTTTAGCTTGATGGGTAGTGGAGGGAGGGGTACATGCTGTTGGGGAAAAGTGTCTTGTTGCTTTTTTTTTTGGAGGAAAAAAGGACTGTGATTGGATTGTAAATTGGGAGGGTTGCAAGGAAAGTAGACTGACTAACAGAAGACAGGAAGGCAGGGGAGGGAGGAAAGAGAGTATAAGGCATCTCCGTCCCTGAAAGTCAAAGAAGTTAGAAGGTGAATTGGGAGCAGAGGTTGTGGCTGAGTTGAGGGCTGGTGGTGGTGGTGGTGGCAGCAGCAGTGGTGCTTGTGGCTGTGGTAGTGAGGGCTCCTGAAGCCAGTTCTGTGGATTAGGGTGTAGGGCAATCTGATCTGACTGAGAGAGATTGTTAGGTGGGGGAGCTGTCCATTGTTAGGTGGGGGAGCTGTCCTTGATTTAAGCTACTGTAGAATGAGAGATGTTGAGGGAGGGAGCAAGGAATGAGGGAGGGATGTGTTCTCAAAGAAACAAAAGCCCAAATACGGGGGATAATCTTCAGTTTGCTGTTGTGGTGACAGAAGCTTTTTAAACTTTGGAGAATTAGTGGATCAAAAGCTTTTTCTATAGACCACTGGGTTTTACCATCTAGCTTATATTGTGGCCAAGGTGTCTGACAGTAGAAGACTAATTGCTTAGGTTTTATGGCTTCCCAGAGGCTGAGGGAGCCATGATTATGGACCAGGCATCACTATGGGGTGTCTTTTGGGGGCTGGGAATGAGTATTTCTGATGGTGACTGAATTAAAAGGTGAGCCAAAGATTAGAGCAAAAGCTCAACATCACTTACTCCACTTCCCTCTAAAAAGTCATCACTTTTTAGCCTAGAGTGAGTATGAGAAAGAAAGGTCTAAGCCCCCACTCTATTAGTCATCACTAGAAAAAACAGGGATCCGGGAATCGGATGGTCAAGGAAGATGAGTGATGATCCTGATGTAAGCTCACAATTTTCAAGACAAGAAGAAGATATGAGGTGGGATTCCCTGAGAGTTTTGGAGTTCAATTGTATGGATTAAAATTGTCTGGTGTTGGATGCAAACTAGCAATGGCAGGTGGCAGAGGCAGAAGCAGAAGAAGGAGGTTCAGTGAGGAAGCTCAAAACAGGGGTGGGGCATGCCCAGGGAGCCACACTGGTTACAGTACTAAAAATTGATAGGTTTATGATGGTGTCACAGCAGAGAAATAGGCAGAAGGAAAAAGGGAAAGGAGCTTTATTATCTTGGAGGATATGGAGAGAATTTGGGGAGGATAAGGAATTATCTGGATTGAAACAAAGGGAAGTGGAGGATTTTATGACCTTTTGTCGGGGGTTGGGGGTTGAGATGAATGTTTAGATATACCTGAGGAGCTGACTGGACCCTTCCCTGAGGTAGCAGGAAAGATGAAAGGAAACTGCACCCTGCGCTGAACTGGAGAAGAAGGCAGGAGGTCGTCTCTGGGAAGATAAGCTGTTTTATTAAGGGCTTCAGCCATGTGCGATGACCACCATAATAATTCAGCAATTCATACTAGTGTCATAACCTATCACCTACAATCTTCGGACTGGCTTCAAGTATGAAATGGTTCTTTAAAGACTTCTGCAAATACAGCTTCTCTAACTACAATGGAACACCCATCTCTGACAAAACAACAACAAAAACAAGGGCGATATGTTGGGAGTCACGAAGCTAGGAAATTGATCAAATGTGTGTAGGTGGGACTAGGCCTTGGTGCCTCACTCTTGAGATCAACATCCTGTCTGGTTAAGTAAGGTCAGCTATTAGATGCTAGGCAACCTAGTGTCACGTGTTACAAAGTTTGCAAAAGTATGAGTAAAAGAAAAATTTTTTGATATATA
>NW_004524638.1:186557-187668 GCF_000260255.1 Octodon degus
TGTTACAAAGTTTGCAAAAGTATGAGTAAAAGAAAGATATATATATATATATATATATAGATAGATAGATAGATAGATAGATAGATATAGATATACAACTACTTTCTATTAGTTCATTATGAAGAAAAGTTTGAAGGCCAGTGAGATAGCTCATTAGAATAAGCACTTGCCTGGCAAGTTCAATCCCTGTTCTGGGAAAAAAAAAAAAGGAAAAGAGAAGAAACGTTTGTACTAATATATTTTAGATGAAGATATCATGTCTGCCTCTTGTCCTCTGAATAACTACTATGAAGACAACAATATGCAACGCATTATTTATTGTAACTATCTTACTAACCTGTTTTGAAACTATTGCTATTTTATCTTTTTTCTCATTGAAATGAGTAAAAAATAAAATAAAAACGAGCAAAATGTATGTTTTTAGAAGGGAGTAGCTGAGCATCACTAAGGTGAATGAAAAGCAATAACATAAATAATCCTATGATGAAAATTAAAAAATCAAACAAAATAATATTTTAGGCACAGGATACAGTGGTTCGATTCCCACCTCCACCTGCCATAGAAGACTCGCCCTTAAGGCAGCCTGAGCCAGCCCCCCCAAAAAAAGCCTTCTCAACTTAAAAATATAATAATAATATTTTATTTTCGTTCCTGAAACACACACACACACACACACACACACACACTGAAATATTTATAATTTTATTAGAGATATTGATCACTATGTTCTTTTAAGTTTAAAAGGAGGCACTACCAAGGAAAACATGATACTCAGCAACATTGATATCAAAGTTTTCTCCTCTAACCATCTATTTTCTAGTCTAGCTCACCTGACCACCCTAAAACTTGAACCAAGAACACTTTGAAAAGGCTGCTGAATTTTCACCTCATTTTATGTTTACTTTTTTGTTTTTTTCTTCACTATTGCCTTCCTCACTTTCTCCCTCATTCAAAATTCAATCAACTTAACCCTCTTAGCTTTATTTCTGTTTCAAGTCTTGAGCTTGAAAATAGTAGCATTGAGTTTCCCCAGCTTTGACACAAAGTATTTTCTAAGTGCTGATTGGTCTTTCTTTCTTGCTTTCTGGAGCTAATTCTAAACCTATGGAGA
>NW_004524638.1:187768-192973 GCF_000260255.1 Octodon degus
GTACCTAAAAGGGTGAGATAGATATTTGTGGGTTGATGGGTATATAAGAGAAAGAAGAAAGAAACAAATGAATAGTCAGACATGATGGTTCCCGCCTATAATTTCAGCAGTAAGGGACACCCAGGCAGGAGGATCACAACATCAATCCCAGTGTAGGTAACATGGTGACTCAGTGAGTCTGGTTCCCAAAATAAGGGAAAAAAAGGGTTAAAAATAGGGTTGAGGATGCCTTTCAGTGCAAGGCCTGGATTCAATCCCTAGTGCAGTAAGGCAGGGGGCAGAGAAAAAAGGAGAGGAAGACAAGGATAAAAGGTAATGATGAAAAGAATGAAGGAGAAAAAGGAAGAAAGAGGAAGCATTGCTGTTGAGGAGATAACATAAACAAAGGACCCAAAATGAGATGGAATTATTTGTAGTGGAAGTATTGAGTTAGAAAATTGGCTAGATTGGATGCAAGAAATCCTGAAATGAATAGTCTTGAGCTTAGCTTATTCCTAAATGGGACTCTCAGGGTGGAGGTGGGGGGATAGCTTTGGTTGTTTAAATGCTTGCCTGCCAAGCTCCAGGACCCCAGTTTGATCCGGTACGACATGTTGTGCAGGCCCTGTTCTGAATCTGGGAGTCATGGTGCACACCTGTTGTCACTACCCTGGGGAGGTTGAAACAGGAGGATCACTATGAGTTTGAGCTGCATAGTGACACCCTGTACCAAATAAAATAAATAAATAAATAAATAAATAAATAAATGATAAAGAGAAATAACTACATGTGACTATCTGCAGATAAGTACCCTTCATTAAATGGTGCAAAATTAAGAAAGTGAGGGGGAAAGGTAATACAGAAAGTGTTCTTTGCCATGTGCTCATTTAATTTGGAGCTGTAGCCTAAAAAAATTGTTTTCAGCTCTGCTGTTGGTTAGCTGACTTCAAAAGATCACCCCAGGATGTTATACCACCTCTCTAGATACTACGTAGTTCTGTGAAAGCCTTTCATTTCAGAAATCTAAAGCAAAGATTCTTTTCTGCACAGGGCTTGTGTGTCTAAATGGAATACATTCTGAACATTTTTGCTGTGTTCTTATGTTTACTAGTTGGTTCAAGATCCATGAGTTTTCCTGGTACATTAAGTTTGGAGAATCTGATCATTTGTCATTCCTCAGACACCCAAAGCCATATTGAAGCCCTAAAACTTCCACTTAAATAATTTCAATAATTTTTTTAAAAAGACTGCTTATAAAACAGAGATGCTGCAGAATTACATGTTTTGGATATGTCTGCTTTTGTAAAATTCATGTGATATTGATACTTCAGGAAAATCCATTTCATACAAAAAAATGCCAAAAACAATTCTAGGTCTCAATATCATGCTCATCATTGAGCTTGTGAATTTTTATAGTTTGAAAATTGCCTTCTGCATTAACTCTTTTGAACCTCATAAATTTCTAGTGTAAGAAATCAGAAGAGAGAGAACTGTTCCCATTTTCCAGCTGAGAAAATGGATGTCTGCAGTGGTTCAGAAAATTGAAAAGAAATGGAACAAAAAAAAAATAAATGAATAGTCACATGAATCACACACTTAGTGTGCCAGGGGGGCTGCACGTGTGAAATTAGTCATAGATACCTCCAGCCTTAACATTTAATTGATGTGATGAGTGCCTTTGAGTGTCTCTTCCACACAAGGGACTTTGCTTGAGAGCCCAGTGATTAATAAGACAAAATCCAGAGCCTCATAAAACACACAGTCTAGTTGCAAAATCAATCAAGCTGACACTAGACAGAATTCTATTCTATGTACTGTAATCAATGCAAATCCCAAGAAGTTAAAGATTTGAAGGCAAAGGCTGCCACTAGTGGGTCTTAACATAGATTAGGAATAGAAGACACTTCGAAGGCTAAGAAGTTAGACAAGTGCTTGACTTGCTAAGAAGACCTCTTCATGCAAAGGATTAAGTCTGAGCCTAAGTCTGGCAGAGTGCAGGTGCTATTTGTTCATGCCCTAGGGATCTGTATGGTGGACTATCAGGTCTTCGGCACTGTATTCTCTCCAGACTTGATTCTCAAACAAATTCCTGTTGGAGCAAGGAAAGAAATCAGTGGAATTTTCTATAGCATACACCATGAGTAATTAAGTCAATTAAGTTACAGCAAATCAGACAAGAAGAAAAGCAAAAACAACATGGCTGAAGACCTAGTAGTGTGGAAGTGTGTAGACCTTTTGAAGTCAGTAGTGTAGAGGCAGGACATCACAGAGAATGACTTGCAAGGGAGCCAGAGGGTTGATTCAGAGGAAGGGTTAGTGTGATGGGAAGTATAGGAATGACTACATCTCTGCCTCTCCAAACCTGGGTACAATATTAGGTACAGCAATAGCATTCAATAAAGTTTGTTGAGTGTTATTAAAGGGAATGGGAAACCAGAGCAGGTGCTCTTGTCACTCATACATGTTCACCAGTCATTAAAATTTCCTTTGAGGCAGCTTTCCAGTAGCACCTACAAGGCTTGATTAATAGGCATGGTGTGGATTTTAGTAAAGTGTTACAGTAAAAGACACATCACAATTATTCCCCTTGAAGGTAGTTCTCCCTGCTTTGAACACATCCATCCCTTTGTTCTTGTCATTATCTGAAGCAGTCTTCAATGGCCTCCTTCCTGAGTCTCTATAATTGTGTGGTCTTGGCTGCCTTGATGTCCTGAATTGATTCAAAACCACAAAGGAACTTCTGGTGAATAAAAACACTACATTTTGTCATCATCCACCTTATTCACTGGATCTGGCACTGTGTAACTTCTGGCTCTTCCCTAAAGTATAACTGACCAGAAAGCCAAACATTTTCAATTCAGTATTAAAGAAGTCATTCCTTTTCAGCAAGAGAATGTATGAAAGTAGACTGGCTCTCTGAACACCCAATGAGTTGCCACAGTTCTGGGACAGGCTAGGTTTTGGTCCCTCGTTGAGGCCCTCAGCCAAATTATCCTAGGACTGGAAAGCACCTGCATAACAATACCCAGTCTCACTAGACCTGAATGGAGAAGGCATTCCAGAGAATTAGAGCACCAGGAGAAAATGCACCTCGGGATAAAAGAGTACAAGTGACACTGAGGAGCTAGGGAAGGCTTGACATTGCTGGAGAGTGTGTACAGTGAGTCTCTGAGGTGAGAGCTGAGCCTATGGAGCAGCAAGGTTCAAACATGCAGCTTATTTCCCATGCTAAGGAATGATGGGCCCTTGCATCATACACAACTGTGCAATTTCTCTAGGCAGCAGCATTAATTTCTCCTATAGTATCAATTAAATATCACACCCTTGGACTCCACAAGACCTGCTTTGCTTTAGGATCTTCAAACGTGGGCATTAGTTATAGGTTGCAAAAATTTCCCCCAATTCTTCTATCCCCATGAAATCTTGGGAATCATGGTGTGATAGCTGGAAATTTTTTAAGCAAGAAGAATATTATTTGCTTTGTGACTTGGCAAGATTGCTCACGCTACCTTGTGCATGTGGTATCAGTATGATGAAGGCCTCTACCAGGGAGAAGAGAGCTAATAAAAAACAAACTAGAGAGCTCAGAAGCAATTTTTTTTTTTTTTTTTGCTTAACCTGATTTAAACAAATTTGTTCATCCAGGGACACTTTATATTTCTCAGATGAGTCAAACTATGAGGAAAATGTACATCAATATTTTCCCCAAACTGGATCTCATTATTATAATTCCATAAATACAGTACATAGGCCTTATTAAAGTTTTTTGTGATAATTGCTGTGATTCAAAATGTCTTCCCTTGGTGTAAAAATAAGGCTTATGACTCAAACATGAGTCAAAAGTAATTAAAATCTTTATTTGTGTCTGTTTCCTTGTCAATAGGCTGTTCTTATGTCCTTTTACTCATGACACGATGAAATTGATTTTGAGAAACTCAAAAGCCATTTAATTAGTTGCATTCAGCTCCAATTGTAATAATTAGTTAATCCAAGCTGTTTAACATTATACCTGATACAATTAGCCATTCACAACTGTAGCAGTGGGAGACTGGGTGTGATGGCACACACCTGTAATTCCAGCTCTTGGGAGGCTGTAAACAGTTGGATCACTACAAGTCCAATCTAGTAGTGAGACCCTGAACACCCTGTAGATCCTTTCCTAAAATACAAAATAAAAACCAAAACAACTGTACTAATGGGCAGATGGTAGGTGCCTAACACTGGTAAGGAAGCAGTGGAGGGGTATTTGTGAAAGGTCTACAGGTTAGACATACTTTATAATAAAACTGAACATTTTGAACTAAATAGCTTATATAAATCATACCTTTAAATCAAATAATCATTTTAGGCCTACAGCTACATAATGCAAAACTGAATCTTATGCCGCTCAAATTTTACAGATTATTAGAACCATTTTTATGTTTTTAAAAATAGCTATATAGGGGTTGGGATGATAGCTTGTCAGTCTAAGTACTTGTCTAGCAAGTGCAAGGGCCCAGGTTCAATCCCTGGTATCACATGCATGCCAGCCTCGGAACTCCAGGCTTGGTGGTACACACCTATAATCCCAGCTCTGGGGACACTGAGACAGAAGGATCAGTACAAGTTCAACCTATGTAGAAAGACGAGACCCTGTATCAAATAAATACATAAATAAAAGATTAAAAAATAAAAAAGTTGCATAATTACTCATGTTTGAGGACCAAAGTGTGACACTTTGACACCTGTATATGCTTTACATTGTCAAATAATGAAAAATAACATATCCATCATCTTAAGCATTAATCACTGGAGTAACTTTAAATAACATCCTCTAAGATCCTTCTGCCAGCCTGTCAGTCTAAATCACTTGTAGGACATATTTTGGTCAAGCATAAATCTCCTCTTTACTTTAGGGTAAATATTTCTGGTTTTGTTTTGGTAGAAATACATGAAGCTGATTCAGAACTGGAAGACAAGAAGTTATGTTGGTGCAAGGGAACTACAAAATTATTAGATATGTATTTTCTTTGGAATACAAATATATATGGAAATAAATGTAGAATATGTATGTAATCAATCTGTTTTTCCCTGTATAGACTAAACTAGTCTGCTAAAGAAACCTTGGTAAAGACCTTGCTTCTAATTCTCCTAAGTGGCAACAATAGGTTAATACTGTGTTGGCTCTAAGTCTATTACCTATCTTCTCTGGGTAGTCTTAGAGTTTCACATCTCAGTACAACCTGA
>NW_004524638.1:202753-204214 GCF_000260255.1 Octodon degus
GAACTTCCATAGCTCCCAACCCACCCCTGTGCTTCCTTGCCCAATATCCAAGGATTTTTTTCCCACGTTCATGATGGAGAGAATTGTGAATTCACAAAGACAGCAACCAGAAATATGTAGTTTCTCATGTCTTTATAGACACATAAAACTTTTGTGATTGGGTCTACCTGGCTGCCTGAGAGATTCCAGAGGAAATTCTTATTACATAATCACTGTAGTGAAATACTAGCAGATTAAAAAGAAGTTCCAGTTGTTTACTCAAGCATGTACAAGAGCAGGGCATAGTGGCACAAACCTGTAACCCCAGAATGTGTGAAGCTGAGGCAGGAGGATTGCCCATGAGTATGAGGCCAGTCTAGAGTACATAAAGTGAGTTCAAGACCAGCAGGCATGATATAGCCAGACTCTGTTCAAAAAAGGAAAGAAAGTGAAAAAGAAGGAACAAAGAAATAAGAAAGAAAGAAAAAGAAATAAAGGAAACAAAAAAGCAAGATCAGGAGATAAAATATCCATTTAAGTAGAAAACTCCAAGTTATTTGGACTTTATCTGCATTTTTCTAATGGTTAATCCAACCATAAAATTAAAAAAAAAATAAAAGAATGAGCTTTCCTGAATCAGGCATGGGAAATCCTAATTTTGGTTGTGAAAGAAATTCTTCCATTTTCTTCCTTACACATACACACTATCTGGAAATTTTTGCTTAATAGGGTACCCACCAGGAAGTTACTTATCTTTCTATTTATTTCATATTCTCTGCTGTGAGAAGATTCTGTGTTGCAAGGTGAATACACAATTGCTAGTATGTGAGGCCTAGTCTTTGTGCTTCAAGTAGACAAAAAAAACTTGAAAATATTGAGTAAGGCATATGCACTAAAGAAGGGAAGATTATGACACTTTCAGAGGCACCAAAGATTGGCATTTAAGGAAAAATATAACAATAAACTACAAGGGTAAATGTCATGAATCTTTTTTTACACATAGCTATCTTACTTTGATATGCTTTGCTTCAACACAGCTGCTTTACCTTCTGTTTGTGAAATGTTTTTCTGTATCACTATTATTATCACTATTATTATTGTTATTTCTTAGGGATTCACTATTGTCACTGTGGAGAAGTGAAATTGTTGTTATAATAGACATATTATAATTTTGTTTTAATAGCCTGAAAAATATTAACAAACAACAAAGCATGATGTGTTGTCCCACTTAATTGATATTGGTCTGAAGCAAAAGTTTGAGAAGCAGAACAGCATTCAACATTTTGATAGCAATCTGAGATTCATTATTCTTTATCCCATATTTCAGAAATCTGAATGCACCAGGCATGGAATAACCATGATACCTTACTGCATGGAAATTACAAGAAGTTCAATAATTGGTGTTTCTATGTTTTCCACACATTCATCTACCACTTTGACTATCTATCTATCTATCTATCTATCTATCTATCTATCTATCTA
>NW_004524638.1:204314-204776 GCF_000260255.1 Octodon degus
AAGTAGGTGCCTTAGACCACTGAGCCATCTCTCCAGCCCTGTAGGACATATTTTGGTCAAGCATAAATCTCCTTTTTACTTTAGGGTAAATATTTCTGGTTTTGTTTTGGTAGAAATACATGAAGCTGATTCAGAACTGGAAGACAAGAAGTTATGTTGGTACAAGGGAACTACAAAATTATTAAATATGTATTTTCTTTGGAATACAAATATATATGGAAATAAATGTAGAATATGTATATAATCAATCTGTTTTTCCCTGTATAGACTAAACTAGTCTGCTAAAGAAACCTTGGTAAAGACCTTGCTTCTAATTCTCCTAAGTGGCAACACTAGGTTAATACTGTGTTGGCTCTAAGTCTATTATCTATCTTCTCTGGGTAGTCTTAGAGTTTCACATCTCAGTACAACCTGATCTTGAAGTTTATGAGGTTGAACTCTCCAAAGTGAGCCTGCTGGAAG
>NW_004524638.1:206871-212206 GCF_000260255.1 Octodon degus
GTATCCCCTTTTGTGTTTAGTTCTGTCATTTAAATATTATAGGTGTGTGAACTAAGCAAAATATTTCAAAATAGTCCAGTAGTCCATAATAGTATTGGATCTTCCACTTGACGGACAATGTCAGAAGTTGTTGACCTGAGTCCCCTACAGCTCAACATAACACCATGGCTTTACTTTTTGTACTTCATTTTTATACTTTTCTGCTGGATGGTTAAGACCAAGATAAAGTAAGACCTATGTAACAAGAACTGTAGATAGGTCTTGTAACAAGATCGGATAAGGTCAGTTAAATCCCCTCAGGATTTATCCTGAGACACTGTACCTCAGATTGTAGATCCTTTGTCAGTGTCAGCCATGTGGATGAGTCACAGATGTTGCTTGACCAGTTTGCTCTCTGAGACAGCCTGAGAGAATGTTTTCTCTCCATGTGACTCTTCGTAGGCATACTCTTCTTGTGGCCCTCCTTTTTCTCTAATTTTTGGTCTGCAAACTCAGGTTGTTAACCCTCCAAAGAGAAGCTTATTGTTATTACCACACAACCTAGACTGTTGAGCATAACCTCACTATCTGTCTGAATATCAAACATCTTAGGGATAAGATGGAACTGGTATTTCATCAAATATTCATATGTTACAATTTAAGTCCCTACAGAATATGACAAAAAAATTTGAAACTTAAAACATATTTAAAAACTAGGAGTAAAGAATTATATATGTTTACACATAAGTCCAGAAATCTAACCATATGCAACATCGCTTCAGGACAGTCCTGCAACACTCCTTTTCCTCTCTCCCACCCTCATTCACCACCCCCTTTCTTCCTAAACAGTCATCTATCTGAGAGACAGCATGGCAGCAGCTAGCATGTCATGTCAAGCAACACATATTAAGAAGGCCAGAATGACAGATACCCCAAGCATGAAAATATTATTACAAATTGTCATCTTCAGTGCAGTTGCTTTGTTCATAGGCGTCAGTATATATAGTTAGTCAGGGTGAGAATCCTTCCAATTAACTCCTAGATTCAAAAGTCTTCTGAAGATTCTCAGGATCATTGTCTTACCCATCTTGTACATATAACTGTATAGCTTCCTCTGTCATGTTTCCTAACTCTTCTCCTTGCTCTCTCTTCATTGTTTAGTCCTCAAGTTCTTGCTTTTGTTTTGATTATATTATAAGTTTGTATTTGCATTTCTTCTTTTGAGTTCTATACTAGGGAAACTATATGATATTTACATATGTGTGTCTGGTTTATTTGACATGTGAGGGTATCTTCAAGTGGCAGCCACATAAATATAAAGGTTTTGAGTTTATCACTCTTTATAGTTGAGTAATACTCCAATATATAAAAATCTAACATCTTTTTCATCCATTCCTCAGGTGATGGGCGTCTTACTTGTTTCCAAGATTTGGGTATCACAAATTGTGCTGTTATAAATAAAGGCAAACATATATCACTACGATATGATGTTTTCAGATCCTCTGAGAAAATTTTCAGTAGAGAAATAGCTGGTTTAAATGGGCTTTCCAATCCTAGGTTGCTAAAGAGTCTCCACGCTGATTTCCATAATGGTTGCTACAGTCTACATTCCCACCAGCAGTGGAGAAGGGCACCTTTTCCCCCACAGCCTTTCCAACATTTGTTGTTGGTTGATTTCTTTATGATAGCCATTCTTTCTGGGGTGAGACGATAGCTCAATGTTGCTTTAATTTGTATTTCATGGATGGCTAGTGATGTGGAGCATTTTTTCATATATTTATGCGCTTCTTTAATTTCATTCTCTGAGAAGTGTGTATTCATCTTGGATGTCCATTTGTTGACTGGGTCTTTAAATTTTGGGGCCCTAGTGTTTTTTAGTTCTTTATGAATTCTAGAGAACAGAGCTTTTCTGTGTACTTATTTGTCAAGATTCTTTCCAAATTTGTGGGTTGTCTTTTCACTGTGTTGGTTATTTCTTTTGACATGAAAAAACTTCTTAATAAGTTGAGGTCCCAGTTGTTAATTCTTTCAAGTGTTTCCCATGCAATGTGCTTTCTGTCTATGAACTCTTTGCCTACCCGTATATCTTCAAGAGTTCCTCCTACTTTCTCCTCCAGGAGGTTTAGTGTTTCTGTTTTAATGTTTAGATGTTTAAAAGATTTTGACTTTAGCTTTGTGCATGGTGATAGACCTGGGTTAAGTTTTAGTTTTCGGCATGTAGAGTCAGGTTTTCCACCACCATTTGTTAAAGAGGTTATCTTTCTTCCAGTGAGTATGTTTGGCCCCTTTGTCGAAGATGAGGTGGCTGAGTGTATTTATAGAGGCTTCAGCATCTTCTAATCTATTCCATTGATGCTGAGGTCTATTTTGTTGCCAGTACCATGTTGATTTTATCACAGTAACTTTGTAGTATAATTTCAAGTCAGTAATTGTGTTGCCTCCAGCCTTGTCTTTGTTTCCAGGATGGCCTTTGCTATTCTATGTCTTTTATGGTTCCAAATAATTTTTATGATCTATTTCTCTAGGTCTGTGAGGTATGTTGATGGTAGTTTGATAGGGATTGCATTAAATCTGTACAGCTATTTTGGGAGTATGGCCATCTTCACAATGTTGGTTCTTCCTATCCAGGAGCATGGAATATCTTTCCATTTTCTGAAATCCATTATGATCTCTTTTTCATGAGTATTATTAATTTTCTTGAAAAGGTCATTGACTTCTTTACTTAGATTGATTCAAGGGATTTCATTTTCCTCAGAGCTATTTTATTTTTTTTTTCAAAATTTTATTGATAAACAGATAACAATGAGACAGTTTCAAATCAAATCAGAAGTACACTTTCAACAAATAATACACTGCATATATTCTACTTAGTGGTTAATTGCTGTACAAGATGCAGACTTGAGATCCTATTTACCAACACCATTAGAATAAATCATTCTATTCATTAAGAGAATGCAACTATATATCTATCCTAACCACTTTGAATAAACAGATACAAAATGGACATTCATCAGTATACCCCATTTTTTCTAAGTTCCGTTATTGAATTATAGGTGTGTAAACTCAGCAAAATATTCTAAAAGAGTCCAGTAGCCCATAATAGCATTGGGTCTTCTGTTTAACTGGCAATGTCAGAAATTATTGACCTGAGTCCCCCACAGCTCAACATAACAACATGGCTTTACTTCCTATATTTTGTCTTCATATTTTCTACTGGGTGGTTAAGACCAAGGTAAAGCAGGACCTGTGCAACAAGAGTTGTAGCTTTTTGGTCTGAGAAGGTCAGTGAAATGCCCTCAGGATTTATCTTGAGATCCTGTACCTCAGATTGTAGAACCTTTGTCAGTGCAGCCATGTGGATGAGTCACGGCCATTGCTTGGCCCTCAGAGCTATTTTAAAAAGTATTGTTTCTCTAATTGTCCTCTCAGTGTGTTTATTATCTGTGTAGAGGAATGCCATTGAGTTTGGGTGTGGACTTTGCATCCTGCTATACCACTGAATTTTTATATTAATTCTAGTATATTCTTCAGGAGTTTTTTCTGTCTTCAAAGTAAACTATTTTGTTATCTGGAAATAATGATAATTTAACTTATTATTTACCTATTCTTATTCCTTTCATTTATTTCTCTTGTCTAATGACTCTAGGTAATGATTCCAAAACTATATTGAATAGGATTGGTGATAGAGGGCATCCTCGTCTTGTAACATATCCAAGAGTAAAAGATTTCAGTTGTTTCACATTTAGAATTATGTTAGCTGCTGAATTTTTATAAATAGCTTTTACCAGATTGAGGTAGAGGCCATCTATTCCAATTTTCTGTAAAACTTTGAACATGAAATGAGTGTTGGACTTTCTCAAAAGCCTTTTCTGCATCAACTTAAATGTTCATGTGGCTTTAGTTTTCACCCTATTGATAGAGTGTATTACATTTATAGATTTTTGAATATGGAACCATCCTTGAATCTCTGGGTTGAATCCTACCTGGTTATGGTGTATGATCTTCTTGATGATTTGGAGTATTCTATTTCTAGGATTTTAGTGAGGATTTTTCATCTATGTTCATGAGGCAGATTGGCTTGTAGTTCTCTTTTTCAGTTGCATCTTTCCCTGGTTTTGGTATCAGTGTAATACTTGTCTCCAGGAATGATTTTGGGAGGATTCCTTTCTTTATAATTTCATTGAAGAGTTTGAGGTGTATACGGACTATATCTTCTGTAAATTTCTTATAGAATACATTTGTGAATCCATCCAGACCTGAACTTTTCTTTATCAATAGACATTTTATTACATCGTGTATTTCATTGGCTGTTATTGGTCTATTGAGAGTGGTTATATCTTGTCGATTCAATTTTGGTAATTTGTACCTCTCTAGGAATCTGTCCATTTCTTCTGTGTCTTCCATTCTGTGAGAGCAAAGATTCTCAAAGTAGCTACTGATAATCTTCTGAATTTCCACCTGTTCTGTGGTAAGACACCGTTTTTAATACGCATTCCTTGTATTTGAATTTTTTCTTTACTCTTTTTGATGAAGACAGCTAGGGGATATCAATTTTGTTTAATCTTTCAAAGAACCAGCTTTTTGATTCGTTAATTTTTTGAACTGTTTTCTTCATCTCAATTGAATTCATCTCTGCTCTAATCTTTATGATTTCTTCCCATCTTTGGGCTCTGGGTTTCGCTTGCTCTTTCTTTTCTAGTTGTTGGAGGTTCAGCATTAGGGTGTTTAATTGTTCCCATTCTATTTTTCTATTGTATGAATTCACAGCTATACATTTCCCCCTGAGAACTGCTTTAATTGCAACCCATAAATTGTGACAAGTTGTGCTTGAATTTTCACTGAATTGTAGATATTTTTGAATATCTTTTTTAGTTGAATCTGTGACACAATGATTGTTGAGTAGGATGTTGTTTAATTTCCATGTATTTAGGAGGTTTTTCTTGTTTCCTTTGTCATTTATTTCCTGTTTCTTTGCACTGTGGTCAGACAATATGCATGGGATAATTTATGCCTTCTTGCATATATTTAAGCATGACCTATGGAACAGTATATAGTCTATTTCAGAAAATGACACATTTGCAGCTGAGAAAAATGTGTATTCAGCTGTGATTGATTGGAACACTCTGTATAGGTCCACTAAATCCATTTATTTCAAGCTCTGGTTCATTTCTTTTATTTCTTTGCTATTTTTTTTTTGTCTGCTTGACCATCTTTTTGGGGAAGGAGGTGTTAAGGTCTCCTGTTAAGATTGTGGTATTTGGGGCAGGGGAGATGGCTCAGTGGAATAGGCACTTCCCTGTCAACACAAGAGCCTGAGTTCAGTCCCCGGTTTCGAAAAAAAAAAAAAAAAAAAAAA
>NW_004524638.1:212735-219610 GCF_000260255.1 Octodon degus
TCCTCCTCTAGAACATCTTTCAGTAGCCTGTGCAGGTTTGGCTTTGTCATCATGAAATTCTTTAGTTGTTCTTTGTCATGGAAGTATTTCAATTCTCCATCAAACTTGAAAGAGAGTTTTGCAGGGTATAGTAGTCTGGGCTGGAATTTGTTTTCATAGAGGATTTGAAGTACTGTGCTCCATGCTCTTCTTGCCTTCATGTTTCGTGAAGAGAAGTCGGCCATAATTCTGATGGGTTTTCTTTTGAATGTGATCGCCTTCTTTTCTCTAGCAGCTTTCAGTGTATTATTGTTGTGCTGAATTTCTGGGATCTTGACTAAAATATGTCTCAGTGTGTTTTTAATTGGGTTGAGGTTACTTGGTGTTCTTTGTACTTTGTTTACCATAATGTCAGATTGTTTCCTCATGTTTGGGAAATATTCTGCTATTACTTCTGCCCATACTTTTTTAATGTCCTTTGTACTGACTCCTTCTATTTCATTGATTCCTATTAGTCTCACACTGTTCATCTTTGCATCGTCTTGCAAGTGATGATTTTTTTTCTGCATCCTACTTGTTTTTAAGAGATCTTTTCTTATCTTTTCTCTAACTGCACCAGCATCTTCAAGTTCTGAAACTCTCTCTTCACTTTCACTCAAATGGTTTTTTGAGCTTGTGATTGGGATTTTAAGTTCCTCTATATCTCTTTGACTCTGCTTCATGCGATCTATTTCTTTCCTGTATTGCTCATCAAGGAATCCATCATTTTTCTAATCTCCTCTATTTTTTTAATCAATGTCTTCTTTAGAAGTAGTTATTAATTCTTTTACTGCAGAGATTTTTTCAAATTTGGTTTCCTCCCTATGTTTCTCTATTTGATTCTTTACTTCAGATGCTATGAGTTCAGCCAATTCTTTTTGTATTTCAGAAATTATTTCCACTTTCAGTTCCTGTATACCTTTCTTCTTTGCTTATTTACTATTGATGCTATTAATTCATACATTTCAACTGAGCTAGTGTCCTGTGCACTTGTTTTGGGTGGGCATTTGGTTTCCTCCATATGTTTCTGAATTTGATTCTTTACTGCAGATGCTATTAATTCAGGGATTTCTTTTTTTATTTTTGATCAGAGTTCCTCTATACCTTTCTCAGTTGTTTCTTTATTTCAGAAGCTCTTGATTTATTTATTTCAGCTGTGTGATCCCCAATTTGTTCAGTTTTATTGTCCTCTGCACATTTTATGGGTGGGCTTTGGGTCTAAGATTGCATTTTGCTTCTTCTTGTGGTCATTTTGTATAGCACTGTCTTCTGACCTTTGTTGTACAGCTTCCCTGCAGTTATAACCTTATCACCTACCAAAATGTGGGTGCAGATGTATTAAATTTGAATTTATCCAATTTTGCCTGGCCTGGGTCTATCTGTTGTGTTCAACTCCTTTGTGCTGCTGCCCTTGGGAGTGAACCTTTTGTGCCTCTCTGGCACAACAGTGAACCTGTTTTGCCCCTATTGTGTCCCTGGTCCAGGGAGCACAGGGGAGCGCAAAAGCTCTCCCACACACTACTGGGTCTGGGTTTGGGCTGGATCTGGGGGTCCTGAGTGAGTCGCAGAAGTTCTCACTTCGCGTGCTTGGGGGCCATGGCTCCGGAGGGTTGCAGGTGTCTTGATGGCGCAGTACATGGTCTCACTCACGCAGGTGCCTAATTTTTGATCCATTGCATATTGTTGTCTTCATAGTAGTTGTTCAGAGTACAAAAGGCAGCCATGATATCTTGTCTAAACACTATTAGTACAAATCTTTCTTCTCATTGATCTAAATTATGAGAAATTAGCTGCATACTTATCCTAACCAATTTGTATATACAAAAGTGTTCTTCATCTATATCCCCCTTTTTTCTTTAGTTTTGTCAGAGATGGGTATTCCATTTCCATTCAAATATTGTAGGTGTATGAATTCACTAAAATAATCCAATATAGTCTAGTAGATCATAATACTAGTGAGTTATCTGCAGGACTGGCAATGTCAGAAGTTGTTGATTTGAGCCCTTTACAGTTCAGCATATTAATTTGGCTTTACTTTTTATATATCATGTTTATACTTTTCTGTTGGATGGTTAAGAGCAAGTTAAAGCAAGACCTATGTAACAAAAAAATGTAACTTTTCTATGTGACAAGTTCAGTCAGATCCCTTTGGGATTCTCTCTCTCTCTCTCTCTCTCTCTCTCTCTCTCTCTCTCTCTCTCTCTCTTTCTCTGTATATATGTATATTAGAATAGATATACAGTTACTTTCTGTTAGTTCATTGAGAGGAAACGTTTGTACTAATGTCGTTTAGAGAAGATATCATGTCTCCATCTTGTCCTCTGAATACCTCGTATGAGGACAACAATATACAATGTATTAATTATTTTAACTGTCATACTAACCTGTCTTGAAACTGTTGCGTTATTTTATCTTTTTTTCTCATTAGAATGAAAAAATTGATAATATAATAACCATTGTTATTTAGCTATCTCTGTTTTGAATATCTGTAACATATGTACTGTTGTATGCTATCCTGTTCCTGTCATTTTTTTCTATTTGTTTTTGCTTCTATTTTTACTCTTCAAATTGAAATAAGATAAAAAATAAAAAATTACCTGTAAAAATGTGAAGCAAAAAATCAATAGTTACCATTTCTCAAACACTTAATATATGCAAAAATAATGTATATTTTTGTATGTCCAATTAAGTATATTATTAATAGAGTATTATTTCGTACACTACTATTGTGACTTCCAATGCCAGAGTGGAATATTTACCCACAAATGATTTAAAGAAAGCCAAATACCAGTGATACTCTAGTATATGCACATATGTATATATGAATTTATTTTCTTGCTTTTTTCTCAATACCCAAGTATACCAATATCACTGTCCAAGTAGGGTACATGCTTTGCTTATTTAAATGTTCCTCATTAGTTCTTCCTAGAAAACCAGTGCTAAAGTTTTGTTTCTATTTATTTGACTAATGACCCCTTTTAAGATTCAGCCCTTTGTTTCTAAAGTGGAAATACTATTTAACTGATAGGTTTGTAGAAAACAAATTCACACACAACATTTAATAAATGAGTGGCAAACAGCAGGCTCACATTAATATTTTGCTTACCTAGCCACTCTCTGGACCCAATGCATCTTCTGTCCACTTACAGGGATGCTATCTTTTATTTTTAGCACAGAGTGTTCTACTAATGCATTTTATTATGAGAAGTATCCTTGTTAACATTATCGTGAATGGTAAGGGCAGAATTGGATTATACAGTAAGAGTGCATTCAAGCCTTAAATTATTAACAATGAGTGGCTAAACAATTAACAAGTCAAGGTGCATTTGCTGGAAAGTGGATGATGGTAATGCTTTTATTCAATTTTCAGAGTAGCAATTTCTAAATTTCTTCTGAAATTCCACAAATAGAGAACAGCATACTCCCACTAAAATATCATCATGATCCAGTGTTATGCTCAGTGAGATTTAACAAGTTATTTGAAATCCAGAATCTTTCAGATGACATTTTATTGGTTTTCACTCACTCCTTCTTCAGGTAGTGTTAATATCCTCATGCCGCAGAAAGCTTGATACAGCACAATACTAGTTGATGAGTTGGCAAATATTTACTAAAGCTATAGATGTAGGACATTGAAATCATTACTTCATGACATATTACTTCAGGAACATTCATCCTTAAATTTTGTTTTGATTTTATACAACTAAGGAATCAATGAGCTGACAGTTCCCAACAATGGCAAAACTTTTAGAGCTTTCCATAATATAAACATCACACTGCAGTTCACCATCATTTTATGCAGAAAGAGGAAAGCACATCAAGCAATAGAAGTTTCAGGAAAAGATATTTTTAAGGAAAACTTGGGGGAAGATTTAAAAGTAGATAAAAATGGATAAAAATAATGAGATGAACTGGAAGGTGAAATGGAAGAAACAAGTGTATGGTAAGCTGAGGACAAAGAAGACAGGCTTCCTGCATGTGGTGTGGTAACACACTGTGAGGAAAACATGACTTAGGAAATAATTACAGGATCCATAATCAAACTGACATTGGATGTTGTCCTCATCAGTTGTTGGATATGGGTCAGCTTGTTTTACAATAACCCTGAGTTTCCCTATCGGTCTCTAGGATATTAGTCTCATGTGCTTGTTGAAGGAATTACATAACATAAACAGGCATGTTAATTAGATAATAATTTAGATTTTTATTGTGTCCCTGTGAATTATGAATGGGATAAGCAGTTAAAGAAAAAGGGCTGCAAATTGTGTCACATCCTAATAAATGCCACCAAGAAATTTTATAATATCTATCTATCTATCTATCTATCTATCTATCTATCTATCTATATCACATTATAGTGGTCACCACTTTTACTCACGTGTTTAAGTTATATTGGGTGGGGTATCAGGTAGAGATAAACTCAAGCTTACACCTTTACAGGAATTCTGGTTTTAGATACAAACCTTTTTCTTCCCAAATATGTATCTACTACTGACCAAAGGTAGCCATGAATAAATCTACTAGCCAGGAAAGGAGAAGGTAGGAACTGTAGTATGATCCCATCTTGATATTGCATTGGTGCAGAGTAAAATACAATTTTAAAAGTCTTTGCTAGAGTTAAACATGTACCGCACAGCATTGAAAGATCCACATGATAACCAAGTTGGCTATTTCTTTGAGAATTCTCAATCAAGTCTATTGGAGCATTGTCAAACAGTGGTAGGAGGAGACAGTGTTATAATGCTTCTGAGAAATTATTAATTCATCAGTGCTCATTTTACACTGTAGAAAAGAACATCAGACATTTTTTTCAATAGTTGAAATATTTTTCTATTTGAAAGAAAGATCATTTTAGTGTATTGTTTGTTTGTTTTTTAATAATTATATTAAGAAACAAATAGCAAAGAAACAGTTTCAAAAACGATCAGTAGAATAGTTGCCATGATAAATATATTGCACGTTGTTGTCTCAGTGGTTATTCATTTACAAGACGCACACATGATGTCCCATCCACAAACACTATTAGAAAAAATCTTATTTATTGAATTAAGAAAATTAGCTGTATATGTATCCTAACTATTTTGAATATACAGATACAAAATGGTCATTCATTTATATCCCCATTTGTTGTTTAGTCTTGTCAGAGAAGGGTATTCCATTGTCATTTAAATATTGTAGGTGCGTGAATTCAGCCAAATATTCCAATATAGTCCAGTAGTCCATAATCGTATTGGGTCATGCACAAGACTGGCAAGGACAGAAGTTGTTGATCTGAGCCCTTAGAAACCTAGCATACCAACATGGCTTCATCCCTTATACCTCATACATTTAGCTTTCTGCTGGATGGTTAAGACCAAGATAAAGCAAGACCTATATAACAAGAAATGTAACTTTTGTATCTGATAAGGTCTGTCAAATCTCCTCAGGATTTATCCTGAAACCCTGCACCAAAGTTTGTAGATCCTTTGTCAGTGTCAGCCATGTGGATGAGTCAGCCATTGCTTGACCAATTTGCTCTCTGTGAAAAACTCAGGGAATGTTTTCTCTCCATGTGATTCTCCATAGGTACATTCTACATGATCAATCACATCCTCTGTGGCCCTATAATCTCCTTGATTAGAAAATTTGGGACAACTGAGTTACAGGATGTTACAGTATACATTCTTCTATGTCGTGAGTCTTCACTGAGCTTCAAAGGCTAGGGCCAAAACGTTGACTGTTCGTGTAGCCCTTCTTTTTCTCTAATTTTTGTTTTTGCAAACTTAAGTTGTTACCTCCCCCAACAGAGAAGCTTAATGATATTTTTAACTTATAACACAGGCAATTAAGCTTAATCTCACTATCTGTCTGAATACCAAACATCCTAAGCATAACAAGGAACAAGTATTTTCCATCAAGTATTGATATGTTAAACTTTAAGTACCTACAGAATATGAAGAAAAATTAAAAAAATCTTTAAAACTACGAATTAACAGTTACACATTTTTACACAGAAGTTTAAAAATCTAACCATATACAGCACTATAGCAAGACAGTCCTAAGACATTTTTTTCTTCTCCCTTGTTTAAATTTATTACCTCCCTTTGTAAACAAAGGTTTACGAGAGAGAGAGAGAGAGAGAGAGAGAGAGAGAGAGAGAGAGAATGGCAGTAATTGGTATGTTAGGAAACACAGTACATATTTAGAAGACCAGAATGACAGGCTTTCCAAGCATGACCTACCTTTCCACATTGCATTCTTCAGTGTATTTGCATACTTCACAGGTATCAGCATGTATAGACAGGGTGAGAATCCTATCAATTAATTGTGAGTTTCAAACACCTGCTGACGATTCTCAGGACCATTGTCTTACCCATCCACTGCAAGTAAATGGATGAATTGACCCTGTCATATTTCCTCTTTGCCCTGACTTCGTGGTCTAATTCTCCAGATCTCACTTTCCTTTAATTGTGTCATACATTTCCATTTGTATTTCTTCATTTCAGTTCTTATACTAGGAAGACTATACAATATTGACATATGTGGGTCTGGTTTCTTTCACTTATGAGTATATCTTCATGTGGCATCCACTTAAATATAAAGGCTTCTAGTTTTTCATTCTTTTTTCCCATAATTATATTGATAAACAGATAGCAATGAGAAAGCTTCAAATCAAATTGCTAGGACAGTTTCAATAATCAACACATTGCATACATTCTTCCCAGTGGTTAATTTCTGTACAAGATGTGAACATGATATACTATCTACAAACACCATCAGAACAAATCATTCTATTCATTAAGAGAATGTAACTATATACCTAACCTAACCACTTTGAATACACAGATACAAAATGGACATTTATCTGTAAACGCTTT
>NW_004524638.1:221380-222597 GCF_000260255.1 Octodon degus
CCAATCGTACTTTACTAAGGAGTCTCCATACTGATTTCCATCATGGTTGCACCAGTCTACATTCCCAGCTGCAGTGGAGAAGGGCATCTTTATCCCCACAGCCTCTCCAATATTTGTTGTTCGGTGATTTCTTTATGATAGCCATTCTTTCTGGGGTGAGATGATATCTCAATATTGTTTTAATTTGCATTTCGCAGATGGCTAATGATGTGGAGCATTTTTTCATATATTTATTCGCTTCTTTAATTTCTTCCTCTGAAAAGCATGTGTTCATCTCGGATGCCCGTTACTGGATTGGATCTTTAAATTTTGGGGCTCTAGTGTTTTTTAGTTCTTTATAAATTCTAGAGAGCAGACCTTTGTATGAGTACTTACTTGTCATGATTTTTTCCAAGTTTTTGGGTTGCCTTTTCACTTTTTTGGTAATTTCTTTTGATATGAAAAAACTTCTCAGTAAGAGCAGGTCCCAGTTGCTAATTCTTCCAACTGTTTTCCATGTGATTTGATTTCTGTCCAAGAACTCTTTGCCTAACCCGATGTCTTCAAGATTTTCTCCCACTTTCTCTTCCAGGAGATATAGTGTCTTTGCTGTAATGTTTAGATTTTTAATCCATTTTGACTTTAGTTTAGTGCATGGTGATAGACCTGGGTCAAGTTTGACTTTTTGGCATGTAGAGAACCAGTTTTCCCAGCACAGTTTGTTAAGGAGACTATCTTTTTTCCAGTGAGTATGTTTGGCCCCATTGTCAAAGATAAGGTGTCTGAGTGTGTTCGTAGGGGGTTCAGCGTCTTCTAATCTATTCCATTGATCTTCAGGTCTATTTTGATGACAGTACCATGCTGATTTTATCACAGTAGCCTTGTAGTATAATTTCAAGTCAGAAATTGTAATGCTTCCTGCCCTGGCTTTATTGCCCTGAATTGCCATTGATATTCTAGGTCTTTTCTGGTTCCAGATAAATTTTACGAATGATTTCTCTATGTCTGTGAGGTATGTCGGTGGTATTCTGATAGGGATTGCATTAAATCTGTACAGCAATTTTGGGAGTATGGCCATTTTCACAATGTTGGTTCTTCCTATCCAGGAGCACGGAATATCTTTCCATTTTCTGAAATCCTCTAGGATCTCTTTTTTCAGAGTACTGTAATTTTCCTTGAAAAGACATTTGACTTCTTTACTTAATGTAATTCCAAGGTATTTCATTTTCTTCAGTGCT
>NW_004524638.1:224642-225124 GCF_000260255.1 Octodon degus
TACATAGTTATGAGTGTTACCTCTTCCTCTTGAATTTTTCCCCTAACCAGTATATAGTGGCCTTCTTTATTTCGCTTGATCATTGTTGGTTTCAAGTTGTGACTGTCTGAGATTAGGATTGTTACCCATACTTTTTTCTGAGGAGCTGGGGCATGTAGTATTGTGTTTCATCCTTCGAGTTTCAGCCTATGAATGTCTTTATGAATTAAAGTGTTTCTTGTATACAGCATATTGTTGGATTTTGTTTCCTAATCCACTGTGCCAGTCTATTTCTCTTAATTGGTGCATTGAGTCCGTTTACCTTGATGGTTAGAATTGAGATGTATTGACTTATGGTTGACATTTTATTTTCCTGTTGTCGTTTACTCCTTTTTCTACTGTGTTTAATTGTTTGCCCTATTTAGTTGCTTGCTTCTGATCTCATTCTTGGAGTTCTGATCATTTATTCTCTCTCTAGAACATCTTTCAGTAGGCTCTGTAGG
>NW_004524638.1:241631-244359 GCF_000260255.1 Octodon degus
AAAGGATTTCAGTTTTTCCTCATTTAGAATTATATTAGCCATTGGGTTGTCATACAGGGATTTTATCAAATTGAAGTAGAGGCCGTGTATTCCAATTTTCTGTAGGACTTTGAATATGAATGAGTGTGGGACTTTCTCAAAAGCCTTTTTCTGCATCAATTGACATGATCATGTGGTTTTTAGATTTGGCTTTATTGATATAGTGTATTACATTCATTGATTTCTGTGTATTGAATCATCCTTGCATCCCTGGGATTAATCCTACCTGGTGATTGTGTATGATCTTCTTGAGGATTTACAGCACTCTATTTGTTAGGATTTTATTGAGGATTTTTGCATCTATGTTCATGAGGGAGCTTGGCCTGTAGTTCTCTTTTCTTATTTGCGTCTTTCTGGTTTTAGTATCAGTATAATACTTGCCTCCAGGATTTTGCAGGATTTTGGGAAGATTTCTTCTTCTTTTTCTATTTCATTGAAGATTTTGAGGAGTATAGGGATTACATCTTCTGTAAATTTCTTGTAGAATTCAGCCTTGAATCCATCATGACCTGGACTTTTTTGTCAGTAGGCCATTTGTTTCATTTTGTATTCCATTGGCTGTTATTGGGATATTGAGAATTGACATATCTTGTTGATTCAGTTTTGGTAATTTGTACCTTTCTAGGAATCTGTCCATTTCTTCTGTGTCTTCCATTCTGCAGGAGTAAACGTTCTCAAAGAAAGACCCATGTCATTCTTTATTGCTTTTATTTTAATTTTTTTCTTTCCTCTTTTTGATGAGGCTAGCTAGAGGCTTATCAATTATATTTAGTTGTTCGAAGAACCAGGTTTTTGTTTCGTTAATTCTTTGAGCTATTTTTTTCATCTCAATTGAATTCATTTCTCCATTCTTCATGCTTTCTTCCAATCTTTGGGCTTTGGGTTTGGTTTGCTCTTCCTTTTATAGTTTTTGGAGGTTTCGCACCAGGGTGTTTATTTGCTCCCATTCTGTTTTCCTAATGTGTGAGCTCACAGCTATAACTTTCCTGCTGAGAAATGCTTTCATCACATCCCATAAATTCCAATAAGTTGTGGTTAAATTTTCATTGAATTCTAGAAATTGAATTTCTTGTTCAGTTTCATCTGTGACCCATTGCTTGCTGATTAGGGTTTTGTTTAATTTACAAGTATTTATTGTTTTTTCTCATTTATTCTGTTGTTTATTTCCAGTTTCATTGTATTGTGGTCAGATAATATGCTTGGGATAATTTCTGTTTCCTTGCATATACTTAAGCATGACCTGTGGACCAGTGTGTGGTCTATTTTAGAAAATAACCCATTTGTAGCTGAAACACATGTATATTCAGCTGTCATTGTTGGGAACACTCTGTATATGTCCTTTAAGTCCATTTCATCCAAGCTCTGTTTCAGTTCCACTACTTCTTTGCTAATTTTTTTCTGCTTGACCTATCTTTTTGGCATATGGAGGTGTTAAGGTCTCCTGTAAAAATTGTGGTATTTCATCTTAGATTTTTAATGCCAATTAATATTTGTCTTATATAGTTGTGTGCTCCCTTGTTTGGTGCCTATACATTCATGATTGTTACCACTTCCTCTTGAATTTTTCTCCTAATAAGTATATAGTGTACTTCTTCTTTTGAACATTGTTTGTTTAAAGTTGAGACTGTCTGCGACCAGGATTGCTACCCGTGCTGTTTTCTGAAGTGCTGAGGCATGTAGTAGCATTTTCTATCCTTTGATTTTCAGCCTATAAATTTCTTCATGAGTTAAGTGTGTTTCTTCTATTCAGCATATTGTTGGATTTTGTTTCCTAATCCACTGTGCCATTCTACATCTTTCAATTGGTGAATTGAGTCCATTTGCATTGATGATTATAATTTTGATGTATTGATTTATGATTGATATATTATATACCTGCTGCTTTTTATTCCTTTTTCTCCTGTGTTTAATTGTTTGCCATACTTATTGGGTTCTTTCTGTTCTCATTTGTGGTTTTTTGACCATGTTGGTCCCACTCTAGCACATCTTTTAGTAGTCTGTGTAGGCTTGGCTTTTTAATCCTGAAATTCTTTAGTTGTTCTTTGTCATGGAAGTATTTCACTTCTCCATCAAACTTGAAAGAGAGTTTTGCAGGGTATAGCAGTCTGGGCTGGAATTTGTTTTCATAGAGGACATGAAGTACTGTGCTCCATACTCTTCTTGCCTTCATGGTTTGTGAATAGAAATCTGCCATCATTCTGAAGGGTTTTCCTTTAAATGTGATCTTTTTCTTTTTTCTAGTGGCTTTCAGTATATTGTTCTTCTGCTGGATTTTTGGGATCTTGACTTTTATACGTCTCAGTGTGTTTTTAATTGCATTGAAGTTATTTGGAGTTCTGCATGCTTCAGTTACTAAATATCAGATTCCTTCCTCATACACGGGAAGCTTTCTGCTATTACTTCTGCCTGTATTCTTTCTATGTAATCTGTATTGACTCTATCTCTCTTATTGATGCCTATTAGTTTCACATTGTTCATCTTTTCATCACCTTGCAGGGAGTGAATTATTCTTTCCTGCATCCTAGTTGTTTTTAAGAGATCTTTTATTACCTTTTCATTACCAGAGACAATATCTTCAAGATCTGAAATTCTATCTTCACTTTCACTCAAACAGTTTTGCAAGCTTAAGATTGAAATTTAAGTTCTTCTATGCCTCTTTGCCTTGGCCTTTTGTGATCTCTTTCTTTCC
>NW_004524638.1:244764-246090 GCF_000260255.1 Octodon degus
TTTTTTTGTTAAGTTCTGTTATTTGAATATTATAGGTGTGTTAATTCAGCAAAATATTCTAAAAGAGTCCAGTAGTCCATAATAGTATTGGGTCTTCCATTTGACTGGCAATGTCAGGAATTGGTGACCTGAGTCCCCTACAGCTCAAAATAACTGCATGGCTATACTTCTTATACTTCATTTTTATACTTTTCTGCTGGATGGTTAAGAACAAGGTAAAGCAAAACCTATGCAACAAGAGTTGTAGCTTTTGGGTCTGATAAGGTCAGTGAAATCCCCTCACGGTTTATCCTGAGATCCTGTACCTCAGATTGTAGAACCTTTGTTAGTGTCAGTCATGTGGATGAGTCACGGCCATTGCTTGGCCAGTGTGCTCTCTGTAAAAGCATAAGAAAATGTTTTCTCTCCATATGACTCTCCTTAGGCACACTCTACATCACCGATCACTTTCCTCTTTGGCCCCATAATCTCCTTGATCAGAAAATTTGGGACACTACCGAGTTGCATGACGTTACAGTACAAGTTCTCATATGCCCTGAGTCTTAATTGACCTTAGAAGGCTAGGGCCAAAATGTTATCTTTCCTTGCAGCCCTCCTTGTTCTCTAATTTTGGTCTGTAAGCTTAGGTTGTTTACCCTCTTGAGGAGAAGCTTATTGCTATTACCATACATCCTAGGCTGTTAAGCTTAACCTCACTATCTTCAGACACTATTAGTTTAGAGATTTTTTTTTATTTCAAAGATTAATTCTGATCTGAGTTCCTCTATACCTTTCTGCTGTTGTTTCTTTACTTTGAAGTCATTAATTCAGACATTTCAGCTAGGCTAGTGTCCTCTTCACTTGTTCTGTTAGGGCTTTTGTGCTGAGACTGTATTTTGCTCCTTCTCTATGTCATGTTGTATAGCCCTGTCCTCTGACCTTTGATGTAGAGCTTTGGTGCAGTTATAATCTTACCTCCTACTAAAATTCGGTTGCAGATCTATTAAATTTGATTGTATCCAGTTGTGCCTAGCTTGGGTCTGGCTACTGTGCTTGGCTCCTTCCTGCTGCTGCCCTTGGAGTTGAACTTGTTGTTCTCTTCTGGCAAGATGTTCTGCTCCTAGCTTAGTTGTGTTATTGTGGCCCCTAGTCTCTCTGCTGGGACTTCAGTGGCACAGTTTCACCCCAGGCCTGCATGCCAGGCCTGGTCTGGTTCTCTAGGGTGCAGGAGAGTGTAGAGCCTCTCCCATACACTCACCAGTCCTGGGCTTGAGCGGTCTTGGAGGGGTCCTGAGAGCGTGGTGGAAGTTCTCACTCACAAGGCAGGCTAAGGGTGGCTCTGGAGTT
>NW_004524638.1:247195-255927 GCF_000260255.1 Octodon degus
TGAGGCTGCCACAACTAAGTACCATAGACTTGACAGCTTAAACAATGGACTCTTTTCCTCCCAGCTCTGCATCCTACAGTCTGAGGTCAAGGTGCTGAGCTGGCAGGGCTGGTTCCTCCTCTCAAAGCCCAGACAGCTGCTTTGCTACAGTGTCCTCATGTTACCTCATCCTCCATGTCTGTACATTCCTGGCTCTATTTCTCTTCTTTTAAGGACATCAGTTACATAGGATTCAGAGCTCTCTTATCTTAAACAACCTTATTTAATGTAATGTACCTCTTTAATGACCTTATTTTGAACATACATTGAAATTGTAAATTAAGAGTTCAATATATGAATGAATTACATCAGCAAAACCACAGAAAGTGCAGTGCAATCCATGAAAGGATTCACTTGAGGCACATTCTTAGTGATAGAAATGCTTGCATATGCTGCATACATGATGACTTAACTGGGGTTATGCTTATGAAGTAGGAGTGAGGGGTGCTTAGGACGTGAATAAATGCTAGTTTTTGTGAGCTGTTTAAGATAACAAATAATATCCATACTGCCAGAAAGATCTTCAGTTTTTCAAGATAGAAAATTTATTTGAGTATAATAATGAAAATAGCTAATTTTTTGTGTATGACTACTTACTGCATATTAGACTATTTTAGAAACTGATATACAGATTTTTAAAACTTTATTTTCAAACTGGATGAGTCAGGTATGATCAATATTCTCATTTCACAGATAAAGCAACTGAAGCTAAGACGATAGGTTTCATAGAAGCTGACAGGAGAGCCAGATTCCAGCCATGAGAGCCTGATTTTTCAGGCTGCGTCACTAACCAATATGTTTTATGGTGTTTTTAGTCAGAGAAGGAGTAGCCATCACATTCATCTTCAAACCTGTCTGCTTCTTTTTGGGTCAATCTGCAAAGGAAACCTTGCATCTTTGAGGGAGACTGTGTTCATTGCTATTCTTGTCATTCTTCTATGCTGAGTGTGGCTCCCTTCATTCTTGCATTCTTATTCTCAAAGTTTCAGCTCACCCTGGAAAACAATATAGCCAATCATTATTTAGCATAGACTGCTCTCTGTTTTGTACGTTTCTCTGTTTCTGTCCCTTTTTTCCCCTTTACCTCGAAACACAAAAAAACGCAATTTATTTTATTCTATTTCAGTATGTAGGGTTATACATGGTAATATATAGTTGTATCATATTTTAAAAGGCAGTGTGTAAGTTCCCTTGACAAGGCACCTCTATCTCAAGTTATGTAGTATATGAACTAAAACGTTTAACAAGAGAAAAATGACCTATAATATATACATGCATAATAATACATACTATAGTCCATAAACAAAATAAAACTGCAAAATCCTTTTCCTTAGAAAACCATTTTAAGTTGTAGTATATGAACTAAAACGTTTAACAAGAGAAAAATGACCTATAATATATACATGCATAATAATACATACTATAGTCCATAAACAAAATAAAACTGCAAAATCCTTTTCCTTAGAAAACCATTTTAAGTTGCACCAATTTTGAATGTATAATTTGAGAACAATCACTGCTTGCTCTGAAATGATGCTTTCATTTTGTTTTTCTTTTTCATCACTGTTAACACAGGTCAGTACATTTATTGGAATTTAAGATTTTTGGAAAGGGGGTTCATTATCAGGTTCTCCAGGAAGTTGTCTGATCTCGTTAGCCATAAAAACTCAAAACATAAGGGAAAAATCAACAAATCCAACAGGGTACTTTCCACTTTGTCCCAGATTCGTATTTCACAAAGGCAAAAACAAATTTGAACCTGCTTTGAATTATTACTATTTAAGTTTTTGACTCACAAGGGAAGACTACTTTTATGAAACTCTTAGCAGAACAAGATGTGCTCAGCATCAGCAACTTACAGATAAGCAATCAACCCTAATTTTGTAGTCTTGAGTTGAGCTATTCTTAGCAGCCTTAGGGTTCATTGATGAAGGAAAATAGGAGACAGGGAAATAAGGGGGAAGTAATAGGAAGCACGCGGGAGGAAACAAGAATGTAACGTTTCTGCACATGAATGGACACAATAAAGCCCTGATTCTGTTTTCTTTTACAAGGCAACAATAGCTACTTCAATATTTGAAAGTAGGAACAAACATCTAAATTGTGTATTTATTGCATCAGCAGAGAAACAAAATAAAATGTTCCCAGGGGCCAAGCAGGCAAAGTAATTCAGTAAAGAAAACAAGGAGTGGGAAAATTTGCACATTACATTTAGCCAACCTGCCCTTTAATTGTGGTAAACTTCGCATATTTGAAACAGTTCTATACTCTAAAAGCTAATGTAAGTACAGCATTAAACAGAATTTGACAGACTGTCTTATGTCCTGAGTTATCACTGACCTTGAAGGGCTAGGTAAAAATGCTGACTATCCTTGTAGCCCTTCTTCTTCTCTAACTTTTGGTTTACAAACTTAAGTTGTAACACTTCAGAAGAGACGCTTAATGGCATTATTACCCTATAACATAGGCGTTGAGTTTAACTTCACTATCTGTCTGATTATCAAATGCCTTAGACATAACATGGAAGAGGTGTTTTCCAACAATTGCTGATAGGTTAAAGTTTAAATCCCTGTAGAATGTGGAAAAAACAAAAATAAAAAACATTTTTAAAAAATTAAACATTTTTACAGAGAAATTTATTTCTTTTTACTTTTTAAATAATTTTATTGAGAAACAAATAGCAATGAGACAGTTTCAAAACCAATAACCAACACAGTTTCAATAATTAATACATTGCATATTGTCTCAGTGGTTATTCATTGTACAAGATGCAGACATGATATCCTGTCCACAAACACTATTAGAACAAATCTTTGTATTCATTGAATTAAGAGAAAGTAGTTGTGTATCTATCCTATTTTGAATATACAGATACAAAATGGTCATTCATTTGCATCCCACATTTTTTTTTAGTTTTGTGAGAGAAGGGCATTCTGTTGTCATTTAAATATTATAGGTGGATGAATTTCGGAAAATATTCCAATATAGTCCATTAGTCCGTAATAGTAGTGGATTGCTTGTAGGATTGTTAATGTCGGAAGTTGACTTGAGTCTTTTACAACTCAGCATATTAATTTGGCCTTATTTTTCATACTTTATTTTTATACTTTTCTGCTGGATGGTTAAAACCAAGAGAAAGCAAGACCTATACAACAAGAAATATAACTTTTGTATCTGATAAGGTCAGTCAAACCCCTCAGGATTTATCCTGAAACCCTGCACCAAAGTTTGTAGATACTTTGTCAATATCAGCCATGTGGATGAGTCACAGCCATTACTTGACCAATTTGATCTCTGTGAAAGCCTGAGAGAATGTTTTCTCTCCATGTGGCTCTCCTTAGGCACACTCTACATCACCAATCATTTTCCTCTGTGGCTATGCAATCTCCTTGATCAGAAAATTTGGGACACAACTGAGTTACATGATGTTACAGTACAAGTTCTCCTATGTCCTGAGTCTTCACTGACCTTGAAAAAGGCTAGGGCCAGAATGTTGGCTGTCCCTGCAGCCCTTCTTTTTCTCTAATTTTTCATCTGCTAACTTAGATAGTTAACCATCCAGAAGAGAAGTTTATTAATATTACCCTACAATATAGGTAGCTGAGCTTAACCTCACTATCTGCCTGAATATCAAATATCTTAGGCATAACATGGAACAGGTATTTTCCATCAAGTATTGATGTGTTAAATTTTAAGTCCCTACAGAATATGAAGAAAATAATTTAAAAAATTAAAAAAATAGGAACAATTACTTATTTTTGCATAGAAATTTGGAAATCTAACCATATACAGCACTGTGTCAGGACAGTTCTATTACATTCTTTTTCTTGTCTCTTGTTTTCATTTATTACCCTTCATTTTTTAAACAAACATGTTACTTGAGAGACAGTATGGCAGTAATTGGTATGTCATGACAAGCAGTATGTATTTAGAAAGCCAGAATTACAGGCATTCTAAGCGTGACCTTACCATTGCACATTTCTATCTTCAATGCATTTGCTTAGTTCACAGATATCAACATATATAGTTAGTTAAGATAAGAATCTTACCAATTAACTGCTAGTTTCAAAAGCATGCTGAAGATTCTCAGTATCATTGCCTTACCATCGTGTATATATAAATGTATGGCTTGGACCCTGTCATGTTTCCTAGCTTTTCTCCTTGATCTTTCTTCATTGTCTAATCCTCAAGTTCTCAGTTTCCTTCTAATTGTGTTATACCTTTGTATTTTTATTTCTTCTTTTGAGTTCTTATATTAGGGAGACTATACAATATTTACACATCTGCTTTATTTCATTTATGAGTATATCTTCCAGTGGCAACCACTTAAATATAAGGGCTTCCAGCTTATCATTCTTTATAACTGAGTAATACATGATTGTATAAAAATATCACATTTTTTCATCCATTCCTCAGGTGCTGGTCTTCGTGGTTGTTTCCAAGATTTGGCTATCAACAAATTGTGCTTCTATAAACACAGATACACATATATCCCTATGATAGGACATTTTCATTTCCTGTGGGAAAATTCCCAGAAAGAGGATAGATGATTTTAATGGGATTTCCCAGTTCTAGTTTTTTAAGGAGTCTCCACAGTGATTTCCATAATGGTTGCACCAGTCTACATTCCCACCAACAGTGGAGGAGGCTGCCTTTTTCCCCACAGTCTCTCCAACATTTGTTAATGGTTGATTTCTGTATTATAGCCATTCTTTCTGGGGTGAGATGGTATCTCAGTGTTGTTTTAATTTGCATTTCACGTATCGCTAGTAATGTGGAATATTTTTTCATATATTTATTCGCTTCTATACTTTCATCCTCTGAGAAGTGTGTGTTCATCTTGGATGTCCATTTCTGGATTGGGTCTTTAAATTTTGGGAACATAATGTTTTTTAGTTCTTTATAAATTCTAGAGAGTAGACCTTTGTCTGAGTGTTTATTAGTCAACACTTTTTCCAAGTTTGTGGGTTTTCTTCTCACTTTGTTAGTAATTGCTTTTGACTTACAAAAACTTCTGAATAAGAGGTGGTCCCAGTCATTAATTCTTTCAATTTTACCCGTGCAATTTCATTTTAGTTCATGAACTCTTTGCCTATATATTCCAGAGTTCTCCTACTTTCTGTTCCAGATTAGTGTGTATGATTTAATGTTTAGATTTTTAATCCATTTTGACTTTAGCTTAGTGCATGGTGATTGACCTGGGTCAAGTTTTAGTTTTCAGCATGTAGAGAGTCAGCTTTTCCAGCACCATTTGTTAAAGAGGCTATCTTTCTTCCAGTGAGTATGTTTGGCCCCTTTGTCAAAGATAAGGTGGCTGAGTGTGTTCGGAGAAGCTTCTGCATCTTCTAATCTATTCCATTGATCTTTGGGTCTAGTTTGTTACCAGTACCATGCTGATTTTATTACAGTAGCTTTGTAGTATAATTTCAAGTCAGGAATTGTAATGCCTCCTGCCTTGTCTTTATTGCTCAGGACTGCCTTTGCTATTCTAGGTCATTTTTGGTTCCAAATGAATTTTAGGACCTATTTCTCTAGATCTGTGATTTATGTTGGTGATAGTTTGATAGGGATTGCATTAAATCTGTACAGCAATTTTGGGAGTGTGGCCATCTTTACAAGGTTGCTTCTTTCTACCAGGAGCAGGGAATGTCTTTCCATTTTCTGAAAACCTCTAAGATTTCATTTTTCAGAGTAGTGCAATTTTTCTTGAAAAGATTTTTTGATTTCTTTAGTTAGATTAATTGCAAAATATTTCATTTTCTTCAGTGCTACTGTAATTTGATTACAGTAAAATGTATTGTTCCTATAATTTTCCTTTCAGTGTGTTTGTTATCTGTGTAGAGGAATCTATTGGCTTTTAGGTATTGACTTTGTATCCTGCTATGCTACTGAATTTCTATGTCAATTCTAGTAGCTTCTTGGTGGAGTTTTTTGGGTCTTCCAAGTAAAGTATCATGTGATCTGCTACACAGAAGTTTAGAAATCTAACCATATACAACAGTATAGCAGGACAGTACTATCAAATTTTTTCTTGTCTCTTGTTTTCTTTTATTATGTTTCTTTAAAATAAACATTTCAGTGGTGTCCCACAGTTTCTGATGAAGAAGATTACAGGGCTACAGAGGAAAGTGATCTACATTGTAGACTCTGTCTAAGAAGTGTCACCTAGTGGGAAAGCATTCTCTCAGGCTTTCATAGATAGTAAGTTGATCAAGCAATAGCTGTGACTCCTCCAGATTGGTGACACTGACAAATGATGTACAAACTGCTGTACAGGGCTTCAGGGTAAGTCTTGAGGGGTTTGACTGACCTTGTGAAACACAAAAATTACATTTTTTGTTACGTACATCACACTTTATCTTGGTCTTAGCCATCCAGCAAAAAGTATAAAAATGAAGTATAAAAAGTAAAACCACATTAATATGCTGAGCTGTATGAGGATCAAGTAAACAACTGCTTACATGGCCAGTCCCACAGATAACCCACTACTATTATGGACTACTGGATTATATTGGATTATTTTGCTGAATTCAAGCACCTACAATATTTTACGGGCAATAGAATACCCAGTTCTGACAAAACTAAACCAAAAAGGGGAATATAAATGAAGGATCATTTTTTAATAAAAAAAAATATTTCTGTGTATAAAAAATAGGATAGATATATAGCTACTTCCACTCAGTTCAATGAGAAGAAAGACTAGTACTAATAGTATTTAGACAATTTATCATGTCGGTATCTTGTACTCTGAATAACTAATATGAAGACAAGATGCAATATATTAATTATTGTAACTGGCCTACTAACTTTTTTTTTGTTCACTAACCTGCTCTGAAACTATCTCATTACTATTTCTTTCTCAATAAAATCAATAAAATAACCCCCAGAATTTGACATTTAGATTCAGTGAGAAGAGACTCTAAGTAAGAATACTATACCAGAAATTGTTAAATAATAATTCATCCCCAGAATTAGTACTCACATCATAGTACCTTTAATTTAGGCTGGTTTTAACTGGATAGTGAAACATTTGATTGAGGTTATTCTCTAATGTGCAGTCAACTGGAAAGCTGGCTCTGGTTGCTTACTTGGATGCCTTGCCTCTGCTTCACAGGATGTCTCATCCTCCAATAGTCCAACCTGCTCTTGTTCCCATGAAGACTGAACAGACTTTCAAATTGTTCTTCCTAAAAATAGGACTCAGGTATAGCTTAGCATACTTGTATCTTATGGGCAAAAGGAAGTTGTAAGGTCAGCATAAAGAGGAAAAAAATAGAGAAACAGGTCTGACTTATGGATAGGAGGAGCTATAGTCATATGGAAAATGTGATAGGTCCTGGGTGAGCAAAATTGGGGCCATTTAGAAGTATTCAACCATGGATACAGGAGAGTACAGGTGACATTCAGGGAAGGTTGTGCTTCCAAGAATTGATATGTGGAAACCCAAAGGGTCAGAATTTCTATGTATCTAAAAATTCTCAATGCTGATCTCTAGTGAAAAATTTGTTGTTTCTCTGTTTCATTATATGACATCGTCTGATCAATGAAAAGATATCTCTAAGTGATACATATCCCATGACCATGGGTGCTGCATGTGGTACTTGACCTATTCCTCTTTGGCGTTGGTGCCAGGGCTGCCTCTAAGCCACCACTAACTAAGCAGCTTTACTCTACTACATTCTTCCACTCTCATGTTGGTTCCTTAGGATCAGGCAACCACAGACCAAATCCCCCAAAACCATAAACCAAATGAAACACATCCACCTTTCAGATAGTTTTAATAGATCTATATTTAATTACCTTCTTTTAAAATATTTCACTGTGTTATATTATTTTCAGCTACCCCAGTAAATCTCTAATAAATGTAAAATGGACATTGAGAATGGAGCCTGAAATCTTAATCAAGATAAAAAAAAAAAAAGACTGATATCCTCTCACAGTTTTTGGTTGTTTCTGTTCTGCATGAAAGAAGGAAGGAGTGAGTGTGTGTGGCATTTATTGAGTGCTTTATAAGTACCAGTCTGTGTGTAATCATACCACACCTACACATCACACCCATGGACTTACTCATCCTTTCCTTAATAAAAAAAGCCAGCCTGTTTCAGGGATTAGGGATACAGTGAAAACTAACAATGAAACAAGAACAAATCCCTGCTCTTGTATAAATTTCATATACTTGAGTAAGATAAATATAAATATGTTAAAAATGAGATAATATTAAAATATAAGCAGAAGGGATGAGAAATTCATAATAGAAAAATTTTTCTCAAAGAAAATGTCAAACCTCCTTATCTTCAAAGATAAAGAATACCTGATTTCTTACATTTAGAAATCTAAGTACAATTGTCTTACATGACATATACATTTATATATGTCATTTGTCTTGTTAATCCATGTGTTGGTTATTTAACTTTGTAATGACTTATAAAATAAACAAAAGAATCTGATATCTTATGGTCACACAAAGGAGTGGATGGAATGAGAAAAAAGAACTGAGATGTATTATGTACACATACTAATTACCTACAATTAATGTAATTATTATGTACTGCAAATGCATATTAATGAAAATTAAAATGAATAGATAAATGTAAAATAATATTGGTCCTTCACAACTATTTTTTAAATGTCAGGTAATATTTACTAACTCACTCCAAGAGAATAATATTATCATGACAACAACACTGGACAAA
>NW_004524638.1:256742-257441 GCF_000260255.1 Octodon degus
AATCAGAAATAAATTAAGAACACAATTTCTTTTACAATAGCATCACAAAGAACAAAATATTTATCGACATATCTCACAAAATGAAAAAATTGAATGCTAAAACTGCAAAATATTATTGAAAACAGTTTTAAACAATGATGTTCACAGGATCAAGCAGACAATGATTCAGCAAGTCAAAACACAACTTTAACATATTCTCTACAGTAACTGTGCTTTTTGAAAAGCTGGAAAAGGTGATCCCAAAATTCTTAAGGAAATACAGAAATTAAAAATAGCAAAAGACAATGAAAGAATAAAGTCTGGGAACCCAGACATCTCAATTTCAAATCTCACTACAAGTATAGTGTCTATCACTACATAGTAATTGCATAAGGTTGGACACATAGATCAATGTCATAAAATTGAGAGTGCAGAAATAAACCTATACACTTGGCTGGGCAATTTGATCCCCAGAGCTGCTTGCTGTGCTGGTACTGCTTGCCATGCCAGTCCCAGAACCTAGGCCATCCCTCAAACTGGGTGTGATTGCTCACACCTGTAATCCCAGAAATGGGGAGGCTGAGACAGAAGGGTCATTATGAATGTGAAATGCATAATGAGACTGTGAAAAACAATACAAAAAAATCTCATTCTAAACCACCTACATACTTATAACAAATTGGTTTTTAACAAACAGGCCAATATAATTCAAATTTAGAA
>NW_004524638.1:258834-259248 GCF_000260255.1 Octodon degus
AAAAGCATAGAAAAAATATCTAAATTATATAACTGACAAGGTTTGTATTCAGAACATACAAAGACTCTTTATAGTTCAAAAAAAAACATAACTGTTCTATAAAACAATGGATGAAGTGTTTGAATATACACTAAGCACATGAAAGATAGCCATCATTTTTTAAAATTTTGAATAGGAAAACAAAACCAAAGTTTCTATTGATTTTTTGAAAGTCAGTTACTGTTTAAAATTTTTACTTTGACTAACTCTATATGTTAATATCTGTAATCTGAGCAATTAGATTGAGGACAGCAAGGTGTAATATAACTACTGTGGTTAAATACCATTCATATTGTTCTTTTACCTATGTACCATCTCTAATGTCTTACCCATTATTATTATATTCTCTTTAAAATGAATTAAAACAGAAAAAGA
>NW_004524638.1:260363-264706 GCF_000260255.1 Octodon degus
TCCTGGTTGTCCAGGGCTTTGGGGAATAAAGGATGGGAGTGATTACTAATGGGTACTACAGGGTTATATGTTTCACAAAGCCTAACATATTCTGTGATTATAATGCCCTGGTGGTTGCAAAACTTTGTCAGTATCCTAGAAGCCACTGACAAGCAGAATAAAACTTAGGTGTAATGGCACTGGAACTATACCTCATTGAAAACACCCCCACTGAGGGGCTTTCTATAAATAGCAGTAATCCCCAAAACTGTGAAGAGCACTGTAAACAAGAAAAATGTAAATCTCAAAAGAAAGATAAGCTTAAAGGATTTATGTCTATTAAACTTCAAGTGGCCACCTCAATGATATGTTAGAAGTGAGAACAAAATATATGACCCAAATACTGAAGATATCCATGTAAATTCTGGGCTCTAGGTGCCAATTATGTATCAATACTAATTTATTAATTCTGCTAATATACTGTGGTAATCTAGAACAATAATAGAGGCCACCAAGTGTGGGACATATTGGAACACTTCCCCAAATTTAAAATTATTAGTAAATCTGAGAGCAGTAATTAAGTATGAAAAGAAATAAAGCACAGGTGTTGGAAGAAGAATTGTTTATTGTTTAATTATTTCCATCAGCACATGTTTGCGGCGCACAGTGATCTCCCTTGCTGTGGGCGGTGGGTGCAGGGCCAGAGCACATCTTGATTATTCCTTCATCTTCCCCTTTTCTCCTTTCGTGCTCCCTCAATATCTTGGTCCCCTTCCTCGCAGGATCCAGACAGTGTTGAGGTCTCAATGCTGGATATTTTCGAAGCCAATACTTACACTTCCCAGGAGTTATTTAGTAAGTAATATTTGCATGGTAGAAAACAAAAAACAACCCTAAGTTCAAATGTTATAAGATGTGCTTTGGAATCTCAAATCTGTGACTACCATAAAAAAGTTTTTAATTTTTTCTGATTTTAAGCTCTTTGAGTCTCTTTTCTGACTTATATGTTGGAAGTGATAATGTGCAACTAAGGGGTGAGGATTACATGACATTCCACGTGCAGCATTTTGGCTTTAAAATTCAGATTGCAGTAAGTGCTTAATAAAGTTCATTTTTAATTTGCCCAAAAGGCTCATTTAAAGATAATAAGTTTCAAAAGTCCAGGTGGAGTTTGTTCTATATATTTTTATATTGAATTTTAGGTTGCAGATTTTTTTTAAATTTTTTAGAAGAATACAAAATAACAATTAAAACAACATTGGCAATGATACAAGGGCCAGCCAGATAGCTCAGTGGATTAAAGCTCCTGCTTGGGCAGACTCAGGGACCGGGATTCAATCCCCAGCGTGTGGTGCTGTCCCCACCCCCTCGGGTGCACTGAGATGGAGATTGAGACTGGGCATGGTGGAGTGCATCTGTAATCCCAATGCTTGGGAGGCTGAAAACCATACAGAAGATCTGTATGAATCTGATCTGTGTAGTGAGACCCTGTAGACCCTGTACTAAAATACTTAAAAAAAGAAATGATACAAAATTTCACTAAACAAAGTGATAGGAATTCAACAATAGTTGCTGTATTGCATGATGTTTTCTTTAAATTAATTGTTTAGGATACCCAATATAAACATGCAAAATTGGTTTCAAAACAAAACAAAACAACAACAAAAATGTTATAAAAAATTAAAAAGGAAAAATAAGAATAAAAAGAAAAAAGCAGTAACTGCTCCTTTCAAAAGACCAGCCGAAATGAGCAGTACAATTATCCAAGCTATCTTGCACATATACCAAAATATATCTTTTTCCTTCTTTCTTGTGTCCTTTTCTTCGCCGCAGTTTTTTCTTCCCATTGAACAAATTCTTTCCCTTTCACAGTATCTGAGGTTACAGATTTTGAGCACAACTGTCACAAGATAAAAATGTAGTTGTATTTCATCAAATATATCTGAATTCAAAATGCACAGGGCCAAAAACTGGCAACCATCCGGGCTGGATGTGAACATAAAATTAGGAACGGTTCATTGTCTTATTGGATTACTAATATGCCAAGTTCCTAAATAATACTTGAAAATCATTTTTAATTTTGATTTTCAGATTTCATTCCAGCCTTGCAGATGTCTCTAGCCATCCTCATTATGTGTATCAGCTGCTGGCTTATGGCACTGCATTCACACGATTTCGTGTTCCAAGTCATGCTTATTTTATGCACGTTTGCCCAAGCGGAGACTGACAGTCAGCTTGTGTGCCCTATTGGGAATGGTATGTAATAACCCACCCCCCACCCCGATCTTAAAGTGTGCCTTTTTCCCGCATCGAGGATATTGCCTTGTTAGGTGTACTTGTCAGTCTTCCCAGTCTTTCAAGATTGATGGGGAAATAAAAAAAAAATTGATGGAAGTCTTCCAGATTTCTCTTGGCCTGTTTCTAGACTTCGTCAGACTATATTGTCTGGACCCCATGTCTCTTAATTACCTGTGTCCCAGTGGCATTTATTATTATTCTCACAAATCATCTTCACTGGTTCAGCATCAAGGTTTGCACATTCGCTGGAAAAAGGGGCCAAGAGGATGGCTCCTCATTGCGTGGCCATAATTATCTGAGGCACACAATAATAACTTTTGACACTGCTATTTTTGTGCAGTAATTAACAGATGCCAAGCTTTGACTGTGGCATTTTCTCCAGTAGCTACTAAAGAAGCACTGGAATTGGGATAAACATATTAAATGCTGAATCAAAAACTTTGAAGACTTCTGTCCTGACCCTGGCCTTAGATGGGGTGTGTTAGGTTTAAACAATCTTTGTGACTGATATAATTTACTACAAGGAATTAAAAAAGTATGCCTTTTGATTGTGTGTGTGTGTGTGTGTGTGTGTGTGTGTGTGTGTGATGCTGAGGATTAATTCCAAGCCTTGGACATTCTAGAATACAGTGAACTTTTTGGAGCCAGTCTACTTAAATTTAACTTTTGGCTGTACTTCATTTTGGAATTTGGTGACATATATGCCAAGGTCAGCTCTTAATATTATGATGCTGTTGGAGCAATCTGTGTTGTCTGCTTCCAGTTCTGAAGAACTCCAGCCAGCGCCTTCAAATCCCTTTATTATCTGATGCCAGCCATTCTTCCAAGCTATGCTCAATGTGATTTACCTCCAGATGCCAACTATTCACCATTCTCAAAATAGGTCCTACACATTAATGTATTGTAGTAAGTATTATCGTCATTTTGACTTTTCCTAACTGCTTGAAATAGCCCACTCATTCTCTCCTCCCTACTTCTTGTGCCTCTTCTAAAGTTTGTCCTTGTGTAGCAACACTTTTCAATGCCTGTAGTATTTGACCTCCAACAGTTAAGTATAATATTACACATAGCTGTCTTCAATGTAGTTGCTCAGATTGTAGATAACAGCATAGAGAGTTAGTCAAGGTGAAAATTCTAAATATTAACTGCTATTTCAAAAAACTGATGGAAATTATTAGTACAATAATCTCAGCCATCCTGTATATATACTTGCATCATTTTTCCCCTTTCCTTTTTTTCCTATCTTTTCTCCTTTCACTCATCTTTGTTGTTTGTTCTTTATGCTCAGTTTCTTTCTGTTTTACTATATGTATTATGCATTTCAGTTTTACTTCTTTCTGCTTCTTACACTAGGAAGACATTATGATATTTACACATATAGGTCTCATTTATTTTACTTATAAGTATAACCTCCAGTTGCATCAATTTACCTATAAATGCCTCAAGTTTGTCTTTCTTTATAGCTTAATAATACTCCATTGCATAAAAATAGCACATCTTTTTCATTCATTCCTCAGGGGATGTACATTTTGGTTGTTCCCAAGGTTTGACTATGACAAATCATGTTGCTATAACATAGATTAACATATATCACTATGGTATGATGTTTTCAGTTCTTTTGGAAAATACCCAGAATAGCTGGTTAAATAGGATTTTCAGTCCTAGTTTTTCAAAGAGTCTCCACCTTGATTTCCATAGTGGTTGTACTAGTGTACATACCCATCAGTAGTGGAGAAGGGTTCCTTTTTCCCCCACAGCCTCTCTAGAATTTGTTATTAATTGACTTCTTTATGATAGCTTTTACAAAAACCATGCTTGAATACCTCTCATCTTGGTCTTTGAACTGTGCACCATTTCTAATGTCTTATAAATTATTATTAGACTCTCTTTAAAATAAATTTCTAAAAAATGTAAAAAAGACAAGAAAAATTAAGACTAATTGAAAGCAGTTGTTAATATTCCATTACTTGCCCAATCTTGCATGACTATATCTGTTAATGTGAGCAACATATTTGATGATAAAAATAAGTAATAATATCACAACCATTGTTAATTTTCTACTCATG
>NW_004524638.1:265106-265987 GCF_000260255.1 Octodon degus
AGTCTACTGTGTTCCCCTAGCTGTGGATCTGGTTATATTTGTATGGCTATTACCTCATCTGAGATGCTTGTGTACTGATTACTGGGCATTTATTCCCCTCTGAATTCTATAGTGGGCTGTCATCCTTGGCCTACTGGGTCATCACCCCGTAGCAATTTCTAGCCAGGGTCAGAAAACCTCCCAGCCCAATCTTCTTGTGAATTCTGAAGTTCTGCTGCTCAACATACATGACATGCTATGCTCCAGCTCTCCAGTGGGGCCATGGAGTTCTTCCTTGTTGATTGACTGTATGAGACTTTGCTAATCCTGTGAAGGAATACATATCATGCCGATCCTTCGCAGTGGATGGTTAGTGGTCAATCCTTTTTTTTTTTTAATGTATTTAGTACAGGGTCAACAGGGTCTCACTATAGATCAGACTAGTAGTGATTCTCCTGCTTTCAGCCTCCCAAGCACTGGGATTACAGGTCCTTGGATCTGCTGAAGCAGGTGCTCTAATCTGATGAGCTATCTGGCTGGCCCACAGTGGTCGATACTTAAACTCATTTCTCCAGGTATTTTTAAATCCCAAGGCCATATGTTTCCTCTGCAGAATATCTAAGAATATGAAAATGGCTTGACCAGGCAGCAAGTTTTGTTAAGCACAAATGGTTCACTTAAGTGCTCTCACCAAGACCATGGGGAATAGTTTCATCTTGAATTTGTTTAACAAAAATATGTAAGAGCTGAGCATTCAGGATTAGTTTCCTCTTTCATTCGAAAGCAGCTTGGGGCTTTGCCTATTGTCTAGTAACCTCCAGATTATGTCTAAAAACTCTTCTGGGTAGTTATTACTAGTTTCAATTTTTGTATAATGAGATAAATCCTGAGAAGTTACCTGC
>NW_004524638.1:267062-269462 GCF_000260255.1 Octodon degus
ATACCTGTTGCCAAGACTGCCATGCAACCTGCTGCCAAGAATCCAAAATCCGTGACAGCCTTGCTTGAAAGCTTATCATTCCTCTGCCTTTCACTTGATGGATGAGCCTGACTGCCAGTACTGTAAATGTTCAGTAGGTTCCTATTGATTGTCTGAGGCTCACTGCATTCATAAAGGAGACTCACAGGGTAGATTTCTTGAACGAGTTCCAATTTTCAAGTGAACTTTAAAAAGCACTGCGAGAATAATGAATATTCACCCATGCCTTTACAACATTTAAATAGGCAAATATATTAATAACAATATGCTTTGCTGTTTAGCATATGTCTACCTAATACTGTCATTTATATCATTAGTTTTAATTAATGAGATGAAATATATTTATCATATACATTTCTGAATATGTATTTATGCAAGGGACTTTCATAAGTAAGTATTTAGGGATTGGGGAGATAACTCAGCAGTCTAAGCCCTTGCCTGGCAAAAGTAAGGTCCTGAGTTCTGTAAAGGGTTAACAGAGTTTTGTGCATTAATTGTAAAAAAATTATAAAAACCCTTTGTGCTTCCTATTATCTACTCTAAAAAATATATTCTCCCTTTCATCTCAACAATAAATAGCTGCTTCTTGTCAAGACAACAAGCTAACACAAACTCCCTCTCCAACCATCTCCTATAACATAGTCAGCTTAAAATATATCTTATAAAAATATACACTTATCACTAAGTTATAAAAAACCTTTTAATGAAATGTATTAATTACTGAAACTGTGCTAGTAAGCAGTTCTGAAATAGTCTCATTGCTATTTGTTTCTCAATAAAATTATGTAAAAAAACCCTTTTAGTTATAAACAGTTTACAACTATATCAAATAAATACAGTTTCTATTGTTCTATACTAGATTACAAATTTACATACCAAAGTAAATATAATTTCTATTATAAATACCCCCTTACTACCTACGTTCGGGGCCAATTAACCTTCTCCTACAAAAAAATAACTAACAGACCTAAACTCAAAACATAAAAAGCTCTATTCAAATTTCTATGTAGAGGGCTGGTGAGATGGCTCAGTGGTCTAAAGCACCTACTTGGAACAAGCTTAGCAAAGCACAGGGACAATGGTTCGATCCCCCAGCACCACATGCCAGCCAGCGCCGCCCCCTGGTGGGCTGAGCTGGCCATGCACACACACACACACACACACACACACACACACACACACACACACACATAAATAAATAAAATTTTAAAAAATATCTTAAGAAGTAGTTGAGAAAAGAAAGAAGATCAATAGAAGAAAATAACAAACCTAAATAGTGAGGTAAGAGGGTAGCAAAAAAAAAAAAAAAAAAAAAAAAAAACAAAAAAAAAAAAAAAAAAAAAAAAAAAACTAGATAATCTAGTTCCTATACAAAGTTAATCCATGGGGCTGGGGAGATGGCTCAGTAGAATAAGCACTTGCCTGGCAAACGCAAGGGTCTGAGTTCAATCCCCGGTTCCACAAAAAAAAACCAAAGTTAACCCATAACAAGTTTGGTCCCCAGTATCACATGCCATGCCAGCCCTGGAATCCTGGGTGCACAGTGCCTGCTGAACCTGGGCATGGTGACACACACCTGTCATCCCAGCACTGGGCAGGGTGAGACAAGAGAATCACTATGAGTCTAAACTACATAGCGAGACTTTGTATCACAACAACAAAGTAAAAAAATAATAATAAACTTACAGAACTATGGGTTAGAAGCCCTCAGTGGTTATCTGCACTGGAGGATAGAAGGATCCAGTAATTGGTCAGCCAAAGGAACCAGAACCTGTGAACAGGAGGCATCAAGAAAGCAGACCCAGTCTGAGATCAAAGGCCTAGAACCTCCCTGGAGAGTCAGTGGTATGAATCTGGACTGGGAGGCTGAAGAAACTGGAGCCTGACATCCAACAGCAGCAGCTAACTACATACTCAACGAAGCAAAACAGAGCTTTCAGAAAACTGGTGCCAACTTTCTTCTGCTTCTTTTTTTCCATCCAGATTGCAAACCTACTGGCTAGAACCACCTACCATCAGGATGGGTCTTTGCACCTCAATTTGCTGGTTTAATGACATACAGAACCACCTCCACAAATACATCCTGAGGTGTGCTTTGCTAACATGCTTTGCATTTCTTAATCCATTCAGGTTGGCATTTCATCATTAATGGTCACAAAACATACAATATTAGATGTTGTTTTGAAATATTTGTATATTGTACAAAAACTAAGCCCAGCTGATCAGCATACACATTACCTCAAATACTTAGCAAGTTTTTCAGTGAGAAACGTTAAAATTTACTTTCTTAGTACTTTTTGAGTATATAGTTGATTACTTCTAGCTGTAATCATCATATAGGATGTATCTTTTTTATTAAGA
>NW_004524638.1:269777-281621 GCF_000260255.1 Octodon degus
TTGTGGGCCTGATTTATTTCACTTAACATTATTTTCCCTCCTAGTACATTTTTAAAATTTATTTTTCCTGCCTAAGTGAAATTTTCTATTCTTTGAGGAATATGACATTTTACTTGTGGCATATAAGGACAGAATGCTGCTATGCCCAGCCCATTTCTTTTCTTTTCTTTCTTTTCTTTTCTTTTCTTTTCTTTTCTTTTCTTTTCTTTTCTTTTTTCTTTTCTTTTCTTTTTTCTTTTCTTTCTTTCTTTTTTTTTTCTTAATAGAGTGTTCATCCATGCGGTTGTAAGTAACAGGAATTCCTTTTCCTTCAAGGCTGAATTGTATTCCATTGTTTGTATGTACCAGATTTCCTTTATGTATCCATTGAAATATACACATATTGACTCTTTATCTTGGATACTGAAAATAATTATGCAAGGGACTCAGTACTATGAATACATCTTCAACATACTGGTTTGTTTTCCTTTAGGTATTTATTCAATGGTAAGACTTCTAAATTATGTAATAGTTCTATTTTAATTTTTAAAAAATCTCTCATGTTATCTTTAAATTAACTGCAAAATTTAGATTCCTACCAACTGTATGCAAGGGCTCCCTTTTTGTTATCTCCTTGCTAGGATTTGTTATATTTCTTTTTGAGTATAGACATATGTATCTGTTTGAAGTGACAACCCACTGTGTCTTTATGTTTCTTTAATCACTAGTGATGTCGAACACTTTCTCATGTACTTGTTACTAATTTGTACACATTTTTGGTTAAATATTTATGTAGGGCATTTGTCTTTTATAAATAAAGTTATTTGGTATTTTACTTTTGGGTTGACTGAAAACTTTATCTTTATTATTAGCCTCTTACCAAATATATGGACTGTATATATATTTTCACTATGATATAGGTTGTTTCTGAGCTATGTTATTGTTTTTATTTTCTATATAAAGCATATTTTAATCTGTTGTAATCCCATATATTTTTTTCTAGTTTGTAGCCTATGCTTCTGGTTTTGAATAAAAACTCATTGGTTCTGTGAAATGATAAAAAAAAATCACAAAGCTTTTATTTTTACTCACAAATACTTTCTTCTAGAGTAGCTGTAAAGTCTTTTTTTTTTTTTTGTACCAGGTATTGAACTCAGGATTGTGCGTTTGCCAGGCAAACTTATATTCAAGTTGCTAATTAATTTTGAGCTAATTTTTATATAGACTAACTTGGTTCTTTTGGATGTAGTTATCCAGTTTTCTCAACATCTTTTATAGAAGAGACTGTCTTTATTGATTGTATGTTCTTAGCATCATTTTTGGAAATAGGTTGACTGTAAACAGACACTTATTTTGCTTTCATGGATTGAAATAATTAATATTTTAAGATATCTACACTACCAAGTATTCTACAGATTAAATGCAACTGCTATCAAAATTCCAATCACAAAAATGAGAAAACAATCCTAAAATTTGGGTCAAACAACAACAACAACAACAAAAAACCCTGAATATCTCCCTTTTTTTGGATACAAGATCTCTCTGCAGTTTGGACCCTTAATGATCCTGCTGGCTCACCCACTTCAGTGCTGGGATTACAGGTGGGTGCCACCACACACAGTTTTCATGGCTGGTACAGCACTCCCAGGTTTCCAGGGCCAGCATAGCTTGAGATGCCCAGGATCAAGCTTGAGACCTTGTACTTGCTAGGGAGGCACTTAAATTTCCTAGCTATCTCCCTAGCCCCTTTACATCTTTTTGAAACACAGTCTTAATATGCAGTTCAGGCAGTCCTTGAGCTTGCTTTGTAGCCCAGGCTGATCACAAACTCGAAGCCATCCTGCTGCCTCAGCCTCCCAACTGCTGGGCTTAGAGGTGTGTGCCACTATACTCAACATGAACAGCTTTGAATAAAGGAACAGAACTGGAGGCAACACATTTCCTGCAAAATTCACTAGAAAGCTACAATAATCAAAACAGCATGTGTTAAGACAATAGGCACATGGTCAATGCAACAGAAAAGAGAGTTCAGAAGTACATTCACAAATTTACAGCCAATTGATTTTATAGTATCATATATATATATATGGATTCCTATCAATAACATTTTGTGATAGATACATTTATTCTCACTTTACTGATATCAAAACTGAGCTCATAAAATTCTATCCCCCCAAATTGCTAATTTTGAAACTAGGTGTCAATAAATGTACATTATGTTCTTTTCATAAACACTTTTTTTCCTATTAGCACTCAATTTGTTTCACTCTTTGTATTGCCGCATATATTTTTAGTTCATTCCTGTAATTTTTTGCTCAAATAAAAATTTTATTACAGTAAAACATAATGTCATTAGCATCACTTAGAGTTCCTCTTGACTTAACATTAATCCCATATTCTTTTTTTTAAATAATTTTATTGACAAACAAATAGCAATGAGACACTTTCAAAGCAGATCAGTAGGACGTTTTCAATAATAAATACATTGCACATTGTTGTCTCAGTGGTTATTCATTGTACAACTTGCAGACATGACATCCCATCCACAAACACTATTAGAACAAATCTTATTCATTGAATTATGAGAATGTAGCTGTATATCTATCCTATTTTGAATATACAGATACAAAAAAGTGATTTATTTGTTTTTTAAATAATTTTATTGAGAAACAAATAGCAATGAGATAGCTCTAAATCCTATTAGTAGGATAGTTTCAATAACTAATACACTACATATTGTTGTCTTAGTGGTTATTCATTGTAAAAGATACAGACATGATATCCTGTTTGCAAACACTATTACAACAAATATTTCTATTAATTGAATTAAGAGAATGTAGCTGTATACCTATCCTATTTTGAATATATAGATACAAAATGGTCATTAGTGTCCAAAATAATTATTCATTTGTATCCTATTTTTTGTATAGTTTTGTCAGAGAAGGGTATTCCATTTTCATTTAAATATTGTAGGTGCATGAATTCAGAAAAAATATTCCAACATAGTCCAGTATTACATAATAGTACTGGGTCATCTGCAGGACTGGCAATGTCAGAAGTTATCGACCTGGGCCCTTTACAGTCCAGCATACCAAATGACTTCACCCCTTATACCTCATTTTTATAACTTTTTGCTGGATAGTTAAGACCAAGATAAAGCAAGACCTATATGACAAGAAATGTAACTTTTGTATATGATAAGGTCAGTCAAGTGCCCTTAGGATTTATCTTGAAACCCTGTACCGCACGTTGCATATCCTTTGTCGGTGTCAGCCATGTGGATGAGTCATGGCCATTGCTTGACCAATTTGCTCTCTGTGAAAGCCTGAGAGAATGTTTTCTCTCCATGTGACTCTCCTTAGGTACACTCTACATCATTAATCATTTTCCCTTGTGGCCCCATAATCTCCTTGATCAGAAAATTTGGGGCATCACTGAATTACAGGATGTTACAGAACAGGTTCTCCTGTGTCCTGAGTCTTGACTGACCTTGAAAAGCTAGGGCCAAAATGTTGGCTGACCTTGCAGCCTTTCTTTTTCTCTAATTTTTGCTCTGCAAATTTAGGTTGTTCACCCTCCAGAAGAGAAGCTCATTCCTGTACCTTTGAAATTCTATTTTGCTATAAAAGCTTTTATTCAATTAAATTAAGTAATTATCAAGTATGTACTAAATCTTTACTGTGAATAGAGAATGAACCTATTCAAAAGGAATGAATTAATGAGATGAGGATGAAAAGGAGGTGGGGAAATATATATAATTACTTAATTTAATTGAATAAAAGCTTTTATAGCAAAATAGAATTTCAAAGGTACAGGAATGAGCTTCTCTTCTGGAAGGTGAACAACCTAAATTATTGGCCATTGCTGTAGTCATTTTCACATCCCTGCTACAAAAATACCAGACACCCTCAATTGAAGGTTTGTTTGGCTCAGGGCTTAAGTGTTGCCCAACTGACTACCAGGCAGAAATAGCAAGGTAGATGGCCCTGGAGGAGGACAATTGTTCTGCTCATTACAGCCAGAAGGCAAGGACAGAAATGAGCATCAAGGGACAAGCATATGTACCTTCAGGTCACATCTGAGTGGCCTGCTCCCACCAGTCAGGCCCCAACTCTGAGCATGAGGCCTTAGGACATATTTTCCACCTAAACCATAACAGCATCTAGTGAGTGGGCACCAGAGATGTTGTGAAAATCTTACAGTGCACTTGACTGTCTCCCGGGAATAACACTGAGTTTTGGAACCCTTGCACTGTGCTGAATGGTTGCCTAAGAAGAAATGTTATATTTTATAAACTTTTCATACTAGAGAGACATGGAAGGTTTCTGTACTTAACTGCTGGCATTTTTTGTTTTGTTTTGTTTTGTTTTAACAGTCACAATTTTAATGAACACTTATTGCGCTCCATGTATATCTGTCCAGATTCTTGCTTTTGCTCTAATTATTTAGTCATTCAATTACTCAATTATCCATTATTTATTTGAAACAACACTTCTTGCCATCAGAAATTGTATATATTATATATAATACCATAATTTTAAAATATAATATATTTATCTAGTAAATCTAAAAGGATTTCTGTGTCTGGCTATTTGAACAAGTGAATTCATATAATTATATTACAATGAATTCAATAATATACATTTGTTGTTGCTGTAGGGGGGCTTCTTTCAGGAGCTTTGAGGAAAGACATAAATGAAGAGATAAAAGAAGATAGAAGCAGTGAGGTTACAAATTCCTGCTCTGCAACAGAAATGACTGAGCACCTGTAACATCTGGTGATGCTTGGTACACAAGCAATTGTATTTTGCAATCCAAGATTTGAGGCGTAGCCTTAACGGAGATAATAAGTTAGTTTGGTCCCCACATCCTGCCCTAGAGAACCTCATCTTGGCCTCATGAGAGCTCAATGTGATCACCAGATAGACCAATGAGCTCCTAGCAGATTCTCCTGGACAGAGTTTTTGGATTTGGACACCTTGGGGGTGATGAGGCCATTGATACTCACAGATGGCCAGAGAGGGCCTCAAAGGAAGTTGGTGATAAAGTTGAGAAGAGACAAGGTTAAGGCACTGAAAGCCATTGTGATTTACACACAAAAACAAATCCAAGTTCAGTCTCTTAGAACTGGAATGCCTATATTTCATCAGACATAGTTTTGTCCCCAAAAGACTTACAATGCACTTGGGAAAATAATATGTATATGTCCTCTTTCTTTCAGGAGAAGCAGTTGTTATTCACCACCTGTTATATGCAATCCAACAGCTGTACACTTTTGCATAACTTGCAATATTATAATCTGCTCACTTTTCTAGGAATTATATAAATGGATGTTAATATGCCCTTAGAAAAAGAAATGGAAACATAGAATTTATTTTCTTTTTCATTTATGTATTTAGTACAGGGCCTCACTATGCAGCTCAAACTCGTAGTGATCCTCTTGTTTCTATCCTCCCCAGCCCTGGGATTACAGGGCTGTGCCACCATGCCCAGACGGTCAGTCACTGGCTCAGCATGCCCCAGAGGCAGGGCTGGTGCAGTTTGTGAGACTTGACATCAAACCTTGGTCCCTGAGCTTGCCAAAACAGATACTTAGTCCTCTGAACTATCTCCCTGGCCCACACAGAACTCTTATGCAACCTTCCAAGATCAGGCAGTTGTAAATGTACAAGTTCTCTTTTGTTTCTGGGTATTTCTTTCTGTAACATGTATTCTCCCCATTGTTACATGGTTCACTTCTACCCATCTTGCTAACTTCAGGTTAAACACGTCTCTAATCCTCAAGCCTGGGTCATATTTCTCATTTATATTTTCTGCATTCCATTCTTAAACTTTGCATAACAGTTATACACTTAAATTTAAGTCTTGATGTTTTGAGTTTTGTAGACATTTATTCTCTTTAGCATTAGTCCATGATACACTGCCAGGTTTCATGTTTACATGAAATTAATGCAATTCCTTAATGGATTGCCAAATCACTGAGGTACAAAAAACATTAGAATTCCATTTGGGCACAGGAAACATAAAAGCTATTAAGAAAGAAAGACAATTAAAAAGTAGAGTTTAGAAATCAAATTATGACCACATGTTCAAAAGCTGGAAAACACCATTACAGGAGTTTAGATGTTGCTTTGTAGACTCTGGGAGCCCTTGATGACTTAGATCAGGAGAATGGTTTCCTCAGCCCTCAGTAATAAGGGATTTTCCTGGAAGCTGAATGCATAATGTTTCACAATGTGAGAAGTAGAGTTGGAGCACTCCACACGTTAGCTGCCATGACCTTGTGGTTGGTGAGGAATAGCACAGCATGGAGAAGACTAATGGGATTTATTGGGAGATAAGCAGTGGTGTAATTTGCAAGGGAAAAAGACAGACACACATGAGCAAGGAAGAAGACACTGTCAGAACCTGGATCTTTAGGCTAGTGAGGTCGCTAAGGGTTCGCCACAGTGTTGTCCCTGGCTGTCTTCTTTTCCTATGTTCTCTTTTAGTTGTCTTATTTTACACTCAATCTTTGGAAAGGAAAATTGAAACCAGAGTTGGTATCATATAGTGATGAGAAAAGTGTAGCTTGAGAGCTTAATACATACAGATTTAAATTCTTATTCTACCATTATTTCTTCTTTGTATCCTTGAGTAAACCTATAAATCTAAAAGAGATTTATTTTTCTAATCTAAATTAGTAAGGTATATACAGAGGAATTTATCATCAGTGATGTTTTCTTAGTTCTTTGCACATGACAAATGATAAAAAATTTCTTGACCACATGGATGATTAGGAAGGTCATATTATGACCTGATGATAAATGAACTGTTTTATTCACATTTTCTCAGGTAGAAATGTTTCTACAAATGAAGAATTAACATGCTTAGTACAGTCTTCAATGACTACTCATGTGAACATTATTAACGTTATAATTAATATTACAATATGAGAATTTAATATGGTAAGACAAGATCCAAGTGCTTTCTTCTAATTCTATTCTATTCTATTCTATTCTATTCTATTCTATTCTATTCTATTCTATTCTATTCTATTCTATTCTAATATCTGCCTAGGTAGCTATTCTGGTGCTGGGGACTGAACCCAGAACTTTGAGCATGCTAATACACTCAATTACTGAGATACACATTATCATTCCAATTCCTTAAATTTTGTTACATTAGAGTACATATTTTGCAATTGCCCCAAAACAGCCACCATGTATTGAGCTTATAAATACATTTGACTTGGCTCCCCTGGACAGTGTTTAAAACCTGAGTCAGCTTTGACTGATCTTGATCAAATCCATTCATGTGTTTTAGGCAAGATGGTAAATAGGCCTGAGCTGGCTAGTCTACAGTTGTGTAGCAGCTAGACCGCAAAGAGGCCCTCCATGAATCATGTCTCTGTTTTCTGTTCTCTCATATATCCCCTGTCACAGCCTATCAGAGATAGTTTTATGATTTGCTTTAACAAATAGGATGCAAAGAAGATGAGATTGCATTAGTCTGGGGACTACACTTTAAAATGCCTATAAACTTCTATTTTTGTCATTCTTAAGGTGTTCATTGTCAAGTATAATCAGTTACCACGCTGACACATGCAGAGAGGACAGGAAGTGGGGGAGAGACAAAGGTTCAAGAGAAGAGAGAAAAGGAGAGGGTGGGGAGGGGAATGAGAGAGAAAAGGGCAAGGAAGGAGATTAGAAAAGAGGTCTTGCCTTTCTAGTATCACAGCTTCCCCACTGAGGCAATAGACACCCAAATGTGAGTGAGCCATCTAGTGTGTTCTGATGCATCCAACACCACGTGAAACAAAGAAAGAACCCAGCTCAGCACAGTCAATACAAAATTGTAAGCAATAATTACAATTTTTAAATGTGACTAAGTTTTGAGATTGTTCATTTACAGCAATAGAAAACCTCATTCTTTGCGCAGCAGCTTGTTTTCAGTTGGTGGGATGACAAAGGTGACAGAATATCATCATCATCATCACCAGGGGAGACCACATTTGTTCTCATCATAGCAGCACAGTTCCAAGAGTGTAATAAAAAGACCCTCTTGAGGTTGAGGCATGGAATGACCACAAACTATGTTTCCTTATATTCTGTGCATTCTGTTGTCTAAAGCAAGCTGTAAGGACAACTTGAATCTGAGAGCAGAGAGATAGATTACCTTTCTTAATAGGAAGTGCTGCAAAATCTCATTGTATAATGACAGGAATATGGGGAGGGAGGGAAAACTTGTCATTTCTGCAATACACAACACAAAAGAATGATTGTTACAGTGAACTAAAGGGTGATGATCTCAAGGTACGGGAAAGTTTCAGTGATTTGTCTAAACTCCCATAGCTAGAGTGTCATAGTGCTGGGATTCCTGAGTAGATATATCTTCTTCACCACTTCTGTAATGGTGATTCTCTGTGTAAGTACTTTCTGAAAAAGCTCAGTTTGATTGTAGTAATCTTTCCCTAGTGAATCTTCAGTGTTTTTCATGCCTTTTGGCAATATTCCATTATTTGAAAACATGAAAATTTTGTCAATATATATGTAACTTCAAATTTGGAGGTTGACAGAATTAACCTTTCAGTCAGAACTGCCCAGGGAGCTATTAACTCTCCATGCTGAGCAGCTGGGCTTGCTATCAAGCTGCCAGATGTGTTGGTCATCAAGGTTCCTCATTAATTGAGAAACACTTTGTTCCAAATGAAAGTTTACAGAGTTTCTATTGAGTGGCTGCAAGAAACACTTAAGGCTGGACCTTGTTCTTTAGTAAAAGATAAAAGATTTATACGATCAAGACTGGACACCTTTCTGATGAATTTACTATCCCCTCTGCCACCATTTTCTATGTACATCAGATGACACAACTAGAAATTCCCCAGCTAACTAAAAAATGATTTATTGAGGAAGGGCTATTGATAAAGTTGTGTAATGACCACATCTAAGCTGACTGTGCTATATTCACTGTGTGACTCAATAATTATTTAAAACAATATTGTTCATAATATTCATGATTACAATAATTATCACTGTATTATAAATCATCACTCAGATCTGTCTGATAGACAGATAGTAACATGAAACTATCTCCTGCTCCCCTCATGGCACTTTGATCTATATCAGAAGTTGAGCTAGCCCAGGTCCAATGAGTGTGTGGGAGAGCTTCCTGCTACCCTGTGCTGGTGGGACCAACTACTGGTCCCAGCCCAGGTGCAGCATGGGTGAGACCCTCTTCCACCCGCTTGGGACGCCCCCACCTCTCTGCAGTACCTCACCCACACCGCCCACCCAGTAGGAATTTCTGCCCCGTTCCGGGAAACGCAGAACCAGTCCTAGCCCAGGTCCGGTGAGTGGGTGGGAGAACTTGCTGCTACACTGCACGAGCAGGACCTACTACTTGTCCCAGGCCAGGCGCAGCATGCGTAAGACCCTCTTCCATACCCTTGGGACGCCCCCACCACTCCGCAGCAACTCCCCCACCATGCCCGCCCAGTAGGAATTACTGCCGCTTTCCAGGAACCACTAGATTTAGACCTAGCCCAGATCCAGTGAGTGTGTGGGAGAGCTGCCTCTCCCCACTACTCCACGTTGTTCCCTCCAGGTTCAACTCAGGCCTGGCATACATGACTGGGATGTAACACTGCAGCTGCAATCCCTTCAGAGAGTGTAGAGGATAGAACCACCCAGCTAGTCCAGGAGCAGAACATCTTGCTACAGAGGCACAACAGATTCACCCTCAAGGGCAGCAGCAGGAAGGAGCTGAGCACAGCAGCCAGACCCAAACCAGGCACAGCTGGAAGAATCCAAACTTGGTAGATTTGAACCTGAACTTCAATAGGAGCTAAGGTTATAAATGAAACAAAGATCTACAACACAGGTCAGAAGACAGTGCTACAAAAAATGAAGAGAAGAAAGAAAATGCAATCTCAGAACCCAAGCCCACCTGCAACAAGTACAGAGGACACTAACACAGAAAAAATTGGGAACAACACAGCTGAAAGCAATGAATCAAGGAATTGTGAAATAAAGAAACAGCTTCAGAAAGATATAGAGGAGCTCAGATTGGAAATAAAAAAAGAAATCCCTGAATTAATAACATCTGCAGTAAAGAATCAAATACAGAAACATAGGGAGAAAACCCAGGGCCTACGCAGAACAAGTGTGGAGGACACTAGCTCAGTTCAACTGCATGAAATGATAGCGTCGATAGAAAATAAGCAACAGCAGAAAGATATAGAGGAAATCAGAGCACAATTCTTTTCTGAAATAAAAAAAGAATTCTCAGAAATCATAGCACCTGAAGTAAAGAAGCAACTACAGAAACATAAGGAGGAAACCCAATCTGTAAAAAACACTGCAGTAAAAGAATATATAACTGTTTCTAAAGAAGATATTGAAAAAAATTAGAGGACATTAGAAAAATGATGGATTCCTTGAATGAGCAACACAGGAAAGAAATGGATCGCATGAAGCAGAGTCAAAGAGACATAGAGGAAATTAAAATCTCAACCACAAGCTTGCAAAACCGCTTAAGTGAAAGTGAAGACAAAATTTCAGATCTTGAAGATGCTGGTGAAGCTAGTGAAAAGGTATGAAAGGATCTCGTAAAAACAAAGAGGATGCAGGAAAGAATAATCCATCACCTACAAGATGATGCAAAGATGAACAATGTGAGACTAATAGGCATCAATGAGAAAGAAGGAGTCAATTAAAATGACATTAAAAAATATGGGCAGAAGTAATAGCAGAAAATTTCCCAAATATGAGGAAACAATCTGACATTCAAGTAAGTGCAGCATACAGAACGCCAAATAACCTCAAATTAATGAAAAACACACCGAGACATATAATAGTCAAGATCCCAGAAATTTAGCACTATTATTCAGAATAACCTACTGAAAGCCACTAGAGAAAAGAAGCAGATCATATTCACAGGAAAACCCATCAGAATTACAGCCGACTTCTCTTCACAAACCATGCAGGCAAGAAGAGCATGGAGCAGAGTACTTCAGGTCCTCTAACAAAAGAAATTCAAGCCCAGACTACTATGCCCTGCAAAACTCTCTTTCAAGTTTGGTGGAGAAGTGAAATACTTCCATGACAAAGAACAGCTAAAAAATTTCAAGATGACAAAGCCAACCTTACACAGGCTACTGAAAGATGTTCTAGAGAGGGACCAAAATGATCAGAACTCCACGAATGAGATCAGAAGCAACCAACTAAAGAGGGCAAGCAATTAAACACAAGAGAAAAAGGAGTAAAAACAACAGGTAAACAACATGGCAACTGTAAGTTAATATGTCTCAATTCTAACCTTCAATGTAAATGGGCTCAATTCAACAATTAAGAGAAATAGACTGGCACAGTGGATTAGGAAACAAAATCCAACAATATGCTGTACACTAGAAACACATTTAACTCATAAAGACATTCATAGGCTGAAAGTCAAAGGATGAAACACAATACTACATGCCCCAGCACCTCAGGAAAAAGTAGGGGTGGCAAACCTATTCTCAGACAGTCTCAACTTCAAACCAACAATGATCAAGCGAAATAAAGAAGGCCACTATATACTGGCTATGGGAAAATTTCAAGAAGAAGAGGTAACACTCATAAATATGTATGCACCAAACACGGGAGCACACAACTATATAAGCAAATCCTAATGAACATGAAAATTCTAATATCCAATAACAAAATTTTAACAGGAGACCTTAACGCCCCCTTATCTCCAAAAGATAGGTCAACCAGACAAAAACTTAGCAAAGAAATAATAGAACTGAACCACAGCTTGAAACAAATGAACTTGGTGGACATATACAGAGTGTTCCACCCATACACAGCTGAATACACATTTTTTTCAGCTGCACATGGGTCATTT